>NC_139940.1:31953399-32010899 GCF_963454915.1 Gymnoscopelus microlampas | reverse complement strand
AGGGATTATCAGGAGCAAGGAATGAAGTACATTATAGGAATTGCAGTCCACACAGGGTCACACATTAACCACAATATTGTATTGAGTGTAAGCTTTACATAGGTGTCTGTCAGCTTACTGTCGCGGTGTTTCCTCACACATAAAATGTGTAAGTATTAATCTTGTTTGAGACAGAATACATAACAGCGAGCTAGGCCCTTGGTGGGAGGCAGATGGTTGATATATCTATGAAAGTGTGAAGTTGAAGTAATATGATGTACCTTATAAAAGCTGGGCTCCACAGTGAGGGAGCCGCCTTAATCCTCCCTCTAAACCACCCCTCTCCATCTCTTGAGAGGAGATGATTTCGCTCTGCTTTGAATTCCCCCCTCTCTCTCTCCTTCTTCCCCCCCTCTCTCTCTCTCTCTCTCTTTAGGTTGTCTTGAAGACAGAGCGATATGTGCCACTACTATTTTCTTTTAGATTAACTGACTGATGGACCTCCTCAAAGCAGATCATCCACACCTCCATGGATCACGGTGGATACAAATCACATCTATGTATTAGGGCCACACGATAGTGTCCAAAAACACTACAGTCTTTGCAGTGGGTGAACGGTCAAGGTCTTTTACAGTATTAGGGCCCCGAAAAACAGAGGCGTTTGTGATTTAGTTGTACAAATCACAAGCGCTTGTTTTCAGACTACTCGAGAGTTGATATACGTGCGGCATGAGAATGGAAAAGCAATTCAATACGCCGTGTATCCATAGCCAGTAAGACCCACATAAGCATTTCAATGCATGACACATGTTCCCTACGATGTAAAAATGTGGTGTTACTTTTGGCTTTAACACGTCTTTTCCTCGAGACGAGAGTAAACGAACACTTGCTCCTTCTACGATTTCCCGTGTTAACTGCAGGCTAATGATATTATACGGCACCTATGGCCTTGGCAAAACGTATTACATATCTGGGTCTGAATGTATCATGCGGCGAATTATTGTCCGTCCTCGGGAGGATCACAAACCACATTAGCTTGAATTACCAAATCTAAACTTTATGTGCAGCCCCCCCACACACACTTGGGGCTTTAGCATTTTTTATGTCATAATCCCCCATTCCCCACCATCATAACCCCTCCACTCAGCCCCTCATAATGCTGGATGAATATTAGGTTATTGAAAAATTCACCACAGATGTCATTCTCAAGATGGATGTCTCCGTTGTGATGTGTGAGTAATGGAATCTGAGCGTGGCCTGAAAGAGGATATAGCGAGGCAGAAGAAAGGAGCGGTCAGCTGTGAAAACAGAGGCAACGCCAGATAAGACGGCTTGTGTTCTGTCCACGACTACACGCCATCCAAACCAGATCCAGGACCTGGAACAGGTTCTCGACCCAAACTCAAACACATCTCTTAAGTGCTAATTAAGTGCTAATTAACTGCTAACTAGTTAGAGAGAGAGAGAGAGAGAGAGAGAGGGAGAGGGAGAGGGAGAGGGAGAGAGATGTGATGAAGATGAAGACGAAGACGTTGGTAGGACGAGAAGGATGCAGAATTCAGAATTCCTCTTCCTTTGTAGCCTTGACCATTATTATTTATGTTTTCACGTCCATTACAGGTCAGTTTTTACTCAAACAGAGTTAAAAATGATCTCTTAAAATTATCTGTTGGTTAGTTAGTTAGTTATAATATTATATAATTTGATCCAAATGGATCTTTGCAAGTTATGCAATTGTGAATTGTAGACTGTTGGTTGATCCTTACTACTTTTATTTGATATTTAAGTGTACTGGATCATGTGAAGTTAATATGAATACAGTTAAACAGCACACATGGCCCAAATCCCACACTGTTTGCCTTTCATGGACAGTTTCTGTACACGTGCGATCTTGCCCAAACTGCTCCCTTTGTTATTGTTTATCACCAGCCAATTTCATACACCAATTATGATAAGTTCAGTATCTCCAACACCCTGTTTAGCACAGTAAAACCAATAGAATGCATTCTCTTCCACTTGGAAAGCAACCAATGTTTACAATGCTTACCATTTCAAATGCGAGCCATCCAGAGTTATAGAAAACAATGTACAGTATATATGGGAAAGATTGCGCTTTATCTCTGCTTTAAGAGTGTGTGTGTTTGTGTCACCAACCATGTGTGTGGGTGTGTTTGTGGGGGGGACTTGTGAGTGCAAGTACAGTATGTGTGTTTGTGTGTGTGTGAGTGCATGTGAGAGTGTGTGTTTGCGTCTCTCTAAGTCCCTCTCCCATGCCCATATGATAGGCTGGGAGGTCAGTCCCTTTGGGCTGTTTAACAGACATCAGTTGTCCTTTCTTCTTCAGGAAATGGATGCAGCTGATTATTAGCTAAGGATTCATAAATTCTTCATACGCAAGTCAGCGTTATAGAGGCCTGATGAATTCAGTGTGTGAGCTGGTCTGTGCCAAATGCACCCCCCCCCACCACCCCGCCCATGATGGTTGAGATGAAGAGATGAAGGAGATGAGTGAAGAATCCTCTCTATCTCTCTCTCTCCTTCCTTTGTCTTCCATCGCTCCTTTTAACCCATTCAATCCGGGAGCGAATCTCTGTCATTTTTAGATTTCTTACATCCGATCTGTGCTTCTGGGGGTCCCTCGAACAACATATTTTGATATGTGGGGTCCGTGGCCAAATACATATCATTTTGGGGGGTCCTTGACATGGAAAAGTTGGAGCACCTCTGATAATGCACCATACTGTTAGGATTCAGAAAACATTTTTAGATTTGTATTTGGTCGCGGACACCCATCTCGAAATGTTTTGTTCCAGGAACCCCACCCAGAAGCAAAGATTAGAGTTACAAATTTTCGCTCTAAAATATATATATTCAAAGATTTGCACACATTTTCACCATTTCTTTTTCCAAAAATAGCAGATATACAAGCTCATAGCGCGGCACTCGGTGCCGCGCTATGAGCTTGTATATCTGCTATTTTTTGAATAGCCAATTTTTTTTTTTAAATGACAGAGATGCGCTCCCGGTCTTTAATGGGTTAAAAAGCTCTCTCTCTATCGCTTCCCCTGTCTCGCTCCTTCACTGTTTCTCTCGTGCTCTCTCTTCCACAAACACAGGAACATGTATAACTGTAACCAGTTAGCAGCAATAAGCCCTGAGAGCATAGACCCCGAGAGTGGTTTCACCGATTTTAACCCCTTTCTAGAAGAGTTCCGACAGAATGTTCCCATACATAGAGCGAGCACACAGACATATCAGCCACGACTCTGTCCATCTAATGTTACAAAACTGATAGCATCCTGTTCAAAATGCCATTTACAAACAAGATAGCATCCCTCTCTCCCGCAAAGTCATTATCATTCTTTCGGCTAGTATGCTCCGCGTTTACATGGGGGGCTTATCGGCAAATTTGTGAACTTTTTTTTTTTTTTAACCAAATGCAGTCTGTTGAACAGTCGCCGTCCAACATCCCCTTTCCACATCAATCATTGTTTTGGTTTCTCCTTTCAAAGCTGACTGAGGCCTTGATGTTTTTCTTTTTTTCCCCCCCGTTTTTTTTTTCCCGCAAATGGATATCCAGAGGCGGCCTGCAGTGCTGTCCATCCATCGCTCTACCTCTCTTTTCTAAACACGCTTTCTCTCCTTCGCTTTTCTTTCTTTTACTGGGTTGCTCAGTAACTACGCCAATCTGGCTACACACACCGCTAGAATGCAGAGGAGTTCTCTCTCTCCACACTGGCTGGGGCTGTTTTTTTTATAAATGAGGACAGTGTGACACCCCAGGGTGTTTCTCAGTGGGTGCTATTCCTTCAACAAAAAAAGGGGGGGAAAATACCACATCTGTCTATGTCATTTGCTCCTCAAAGTCCCTTTCCTTAGCAAATAGATTTTGATGGATACACTCTCCCTCTCGCCCTCACACTCAGTACAAATAACCCTTTAAAGACCCGAAGCCGATTCTACAAATGTCTTCTAAATCCCAACAGTTTTCTGAAAATCTATATCAGTGGTGCTCAAACTATTTCATCTCAAGGACCCCCAAAATGATATGTATTTGGCCGCCGACCCCCATCTCAAAATATTTTGTTCCAGGGACCCCCCAGAAGCAAAGATTTGAGTTCAAAATGTTCGCTTTAAAACAATATATATTCAAAGATTTGCACAAATGTTCACGTTTTTTCAAAAATAGCCAAAGTGTAAAATAATGTTTTTTTTTTAGCTCAAATCAAAAAGTGACACAGATGCGTTCCCGGTCTTAATTGGATAAAGCCACCGCATAAGGACCACTACCCACTTATATTGGCAGCGAAAAACATGCACAGACATATACGATCAAACGCGAGGCTACACACACTAGTATATACGATCAAAAATGTACGTGGGAACAAAAAGTCTCTGCTTTGCTTTTTACTCTCAAGTACGGATCTGTGTAAATCCTGCATTGCTGATTGGCCGACCTCTGACCTGAGGAGTGGGAAGTGTTAGTCTTTGATGTGAGCTCCCCCGCTGGGCATAGGTTTGTGGACGTAAACAATCTGATTGGATTACTGGCTGGTGTTTCACATATAGGTTTACTAATGGTTGTTTTGACAAAACAATAACACCTCTAAGATGAGCAGTTTTTCCTGACAGGACGGGATCAAACTTTCAGCTTGACTTATAATAAAGGCAGTTTACAGACTATTCTTACAAGGTTTTAATCACATTTCTTCTCTAAAGGCTGGCCGTGGCTTTCGCTTTGTTGTTGAGATGAGATATTTTTCGGAACCAAAGCCCGACATCTATATTAACCCTTTAAGACCGGAAACGCATCTGTACGTGTCATTTTGAGATTTCTTTGGCTATTCAAAAATAGCAGATATACAAGCTCATAGCGCGGCACCGAGTGCCGCGCTATGAGCTTGTAGATCTGCTATTTTTGAAAAATCGTGAACATTTGTGCAAATCTTTGAATATATATTTCTAAAGCGAATATTTGTAACTCAATTCTTTGCTTTTGGGGGGTCCCTGGAACAAAATATTTTCAGATGGGGGTCCGCGGCCAAATATATATAATTTTGGGGGTCCTTGACATGAAAACGTTTTAGAACCACTGATATAGAAACATACAGTAGGTTTTTAGGAAAACTGTCAGGATTTAGAAGACATTTTGTAGAGATCGGAACCTCAGGCCTTAACGGGTTAATACACCACTCTCACATTTATTGGGTCAACTGATATATTATTTCAACTTTAGAGTTGGCTCTCCCCACACTCTCTCTTAGAGACAAAATGGCCAAACTGTGTGAGATTGAATATATATGAAGCTTGTTTTGATATGGGGCATGAAACAAAGAAGACGGTTGGAGGACGAGAGCAATGATGTGGAAACAAACATTTCTTTTAAGTGAAAGCACACAGAAGTAGCACTCTACACTGACTCTTACTCCCATAATACCAGGTGAGAGAGAAGAAGAACAAGCCTGCTTGATCTGGCCCTGTGTGATGACTTCTAGAGGTCAGACAGGTTAAATGGTATTTGATTAAAATCAGTAGATGGCCAACTCTCTCTCTCTCTCTCACTCTCACACTCTTTCTCTCTCTCTGTCTCTCTCTCTCTCTCTCTCAGACACACACGCACGCACACACGCACGCACGCACGCACGCACGCACGCACGCACGCACGCACGCACGCACGCACGCACGCACGCACACACTGACTCCACACTCCCGTTGGCCTGTTGGGAATAGGGAAGAAAATAGCCTTGATTCTCCTCTCCTCATCCCTGTCTCCCGCTCCTCTGGAAGGTTGTTGTGGTTGTGGCTCGGGGTGTGTGTGTGTGTGTGTGTGTGTGTGTGTGTGTGTAGGGGGTGGGGGGCGGGGGGGGGTTAGGACTTGGGGTTAAAGCAGACCTGTATGTTTGGCTGGCAAAAAAGGGCTTGCCACTGTTTATCAAGCCACGGCAAATCCAATTAGCCTGTGGCCTGCCTTCCAACCCTATTAACCTGCTCAGCTGTGAGAGCACTCAACGGCTCCTGCCAATATCTCATTTCTCCTCAGTCGTTGATAAGATCGGCTCAAGATATTCAATGGGGCTTCACTTCAGCTCCATCTCATAGATGCTACAGCTGCTGCCAGGAGCTTTAGAACCACAGCATCCGTCCTGATCTCTCTCTCTCTCTCTGTGTGTGTGTCTCTCTCTCTCTCTCTCTCTCTCCCTCTCTCTCTCCCCCCCTCTCTCCTCCTCATGTTCTCCCTCTCTCTCCATCAGGGTTGCCAGATCTGCTTATTATAATTTCCCCCGCAAGATTTTATTTGAAAATAGCCGATCTACAAGCTCACAACGCGTCGCATCGCGACGCGTTGTGAGCTTGTAGATCTGCTATTTTCAAACAGCTGATGTATATGTTAATGTGCTCATGTGTGGCCCCGTAGTCTCTTATTTTGGGGCTGGTTTTCCTAGACCTGGTTGCTTGTTTCTCTCACAGAACCTGGCAACACTGCTCTCCATCCCCCATTCTCCCATCTCTTTCATTCTCTTCTCTCTCTCTCTCTCTCTCTCTCTCCTCTCTTTCTCCTCCCTCCCCTCGCGTTCTGTTTCTTTCACACCACCCTGCACCTCATCCACCCCCCCCCACCTCCCTCTCTCTCTCTTCATTCCATGTAGCTACAACCACGACAACAAAACAAGTAGGACAGTATAACTTCCATCCAGGCCCGTTGGCTTGTTTCCTTCCTTTTCCCCCTGTAGCAGACAGCGATCAGGGGTCCACAGGCCTTTCCACTGTTTGACAGGGGTGGTGGGGGGGGGAACTGATTTTCCTTATCATGGCCTGCCCACAAAGGGCCAGGCCAGGCCCGCGTGATTAGCATTCCTCCTTGGTGGAGATGTGTCAGCCCTATTTCTATCACAGAGACAGATTGAGGCTTTCACTCAGACGGAGCGACTGAGTGACACATGGCCCTGACCGGGGGGACAACATTGTTATTTGAGTTAAGAAATCAATTTGTATCAAATGTACACTGTAATTTATTTGTTGCCTTTGAAGGGAACCTGGCTAAGATAAATGGGAATGGACTGTTTTTTTCCTCTCTCTCTCTCTCCCTCCCCTTCTCCCTTACCTTGAGCCGGTAGCTGATAAAGTTCTTGTGAAGCCCATGATAGTTCCCCCCGCACGTCAGAGTAAGAAGTGACAAACATGTTTAAAGTTGTGCAGTGATCTTTAAATCTCAAAAAGAACACCTTGTCGGACATGATAGAACATTTTTACCTCTTCCCTCCCCGTCTGTCAGCCCTCGCTCTGCTGACATACGGCTTCAGTATTTCTGCTGACATTTTCTCCGGTATCAACGTACATCTACTGTAGCAAGCGAACGGAGAAGACGATATTTGTCTCTCTTTTTTTAATACAGTTTTTCTTTTTTTTTCCCACCTCGGTTTTATTTTTTTATTTTTTTACTCGATTCACAGTCAGTGTCAACCTCAGAGATCAAAATGGTCTCTGGGGATTAAAACCCATAAATCTTTGTCTTTTCTTCTCATATTTTTAAGAAGCAATATTCTGTCATATTCTGCGATATGTTTCCTCCACAGGAAAAAGTGGTCTAAAATCTAAATGACTAAGAGAAATGTGCATATGGTTTCACACTTTTCACACGATCGCTATTCATCACTAAATGCATTTTTTTGGTTAAGGTAAACTTACAATAATATGAGATTTTTAGCTGCAGGTTCTCTACATAAAGCTCTTGTGACATGTTCATCCTTCTCATGCACAGCCATTACTTAGTGTAGCTTGTAGACAACAGCAGGAAAGAAATGTTTCTAAAATGTAACTGATCTAATCTGACAGGGAAACAGAAACTACCCTTTAAGGCACAGTGGTGGCTAGGTAAACAAATAGAAAAAAATGACTACATCCACAAAACATTATGAACCCTTTCCGAGTGACATTTGCATTAGCCAGCGTATCAATACATTAAATGTTACAGTTTCACATTAACTTGACCTTTTCTGTAAAAGATATTCATAGACGATATAGAAAACATCATTTTCAGTCAGCTAAAAAGTGTGTCGCGGCCACTTGTAAACTCTTGTTACTTTCTTGGTATTATAAATCCTATGTCTACCATTATGACCTTTTCTTTATAATGCATTTACAGCAGGAAAAGGTATTATACATACATATACACACAATATAGAAACCATCTTTTTCACATCAAGTTTCATGTTCTGTAAACAAAGCTATTGCGCAAACATCTGAATCTGGTTTCGTTTAGGTTGCTGCCGATTCCCTCTGGCTAAATGTGAGGAACAAATGCCTTGGTGCATCATCGCGGCATGCATACTTTTAACACTGGAGTCAGTGGGGACCACTTACTATGGGAAATCTCTCAGCACCTCACAATTATTTTACAGATCAGTGCACATTAACCCATTAAGACCGGGAAAACGCATCTGTGTGTCATTTTTAGTTTTCGTTGGGCTATTCAAAAATAGCAGATATACAAGCTCATGGCGCGGCACCGAGTGCCGCGCCATGAGCTTGTAGATCTGCTATTTTTTGAAAAGTCGTGAAAATTTGTGGCAAAATCTTGGATTATATGTTTTTTAAAGCGAACATTTGTAAAATATTTAGTTCCAGGAACCCCCAGAAGCAAAGATTTGAGTTACAAATGTCCGCAAAAAAAAAAGAAAGAAATTAAAATCTTTGCACAACTTTTCATGATTTTTCAAATATCGCAGATCTACAAGCTCATAGCGCGACACTCGGTGCCGCGCTATGAGCTTGTATATCTGCTTGTATATCTGCTATATACAAGCGGTCTTAAAGAGTTAACTCTTGCAGGTGATTGCAGCTTGCCCCGGCATGCCTTTGGCTGTTAGTACGGACTAGCAAAGAATTTGAGTGGGCACTTTCTAACACGGCTGGTTTCTCTGAATGTAAAAAAAGATGGGTGTTGCTTATCTGTCCATTTTGTTTAATGGTGGGATATTTTACTCTGGGAGTCAAATAAATAAAGTGAAAGTACAATTCTCAGCGAAATGTAAAGTCTAAATTTGACTGGTCATCATAGCCATTATATAATTCTACCCGCATCGTTACAGTACACGAATATCCAATGCTGGATCTGGAAAAGAGCACAAAAAATATTGTTGCTATGTGTATTTTTCTTATAATATTATGTGTGTAAAAAAAAAAAAAAAAAAAAAAAACATGGTTCATTTGGATGGAATGAACTCAACATCCTATTTGCATCTGAGGATGTGAATTATGAAGACTAGCAGTCTATCCCATTAACATCAAGAGGCAGTTTAGCATTTCTCAGAAACTGGGGTAAGAGGAGAAAAAAAAGCAGGTGGCTATCTCTACACATCAAACATATATTAAGCCTCCAGGTTGACCCAGCAAAGCCTCTTAGTTTGGGTTTTTTCAGAGGGCCAAAAAAGCAGGAGCCTGTCCTGAATTTCAGTATAAAATTTAGATATGCAAATGACCTCAAAGGATGCACGATTGAAAAAGGATGCCGTACTGCCTCAAAGCCACATACTCTAAAGCTAAACAAGATTAGGAAAATTGAATCATTTCAAAAGCTGTGGGCAAAAATGTAAACTGGTTAGCATTCTAATCCTCGGGGGCCAGGTGACCAGTGCTGTGTGTGTGTGTGTGTGTGTGTGTGTGTGTGTGTGTGTGTGTGTGTGTGTGTGTGTGTGTGTGTGTGTGTGTGTGTGTGTGTGTGTGTGTGTGTGTGTGTGTGTGTGTGTGTGTGTGTGTGTGTGTGTGTGTGTGTGTGTGTGTGTGCGTGTGTGCGTGTGTAAAGAACAAATGTACATAAGAGACTGATGCTGTACGCTGGTTCATTTGAATCAAATCATACCTGAGCCCTTTCTTTCTCTACCTGGGAAAGCCATTAATTTACCACCTTTTTATCAGACGTCTTCTGTAGCCTACATGCTACACAGTAAGAATCCTCAGTGTTCATATAAAACACACACTGTAACTCTGAGAGCTTACATATCATTGCTATCGGGCAGAAACCTTGTACATCCATATTTCAACTTATTAATGTTTTAGTTTTTTTCATAAATGAATGCCTTTCGTCATCATACTACAATGTGGCAACGCGTTGAGAGCTTGTCCATCGGCTACTTTTGAAAAAATAAGTTAAAGGGCAAGACCACTTTGGTAGAGGTTTGGGTTGTGTATTTACCTTGCCATGATGTAACTCCAAAGGTGGGCAAGAAATAAAAAATAATTGCTCCATTGATTAGAAATTGATAATTCAAAATATGCTCCTCATTGACTTACATTGTACAGTAAAACTGCTCTCAAAGTCACTCTTTTAGCACATAAACGAACGCAAACAAAGTTGATTCAGACAATATAGAACATCACCAAACCCAGTACTGTTTTTTTTTAAATAAAAATGTCAACTTCCTGTTGATTTTGCCATTTTTAATAAGTAGAAAACCTGGACTGGATCCGCGGATCCGGATCCAGATCTTCAAATAGTAAAATCAACAGGAAATTGACATTTCTATTAAAAAAACAAACAGTACTGGGTTTGGTGATGCTCTATATTGTCTGAATCAGCTATGTTTGGGTTCATTTATGTGCTAAAAGAGTGACTTTGAGAGCTGTTTTACCATACAATGTAAGTCAATGAGGAGCATATTTTGAATTATCAATTTCTAATCAATGGAGCAAGTATTTTTGATTTCTTGCCCACCTTTGGAATTACATCATGGCAAGGTAACTACACAACCCAAACCTCTACCAAAGTGGTCTTACCCTGTGTGAAAGTGGTATGTAGTATGTCTGCGGGTTTTATGAACATTGAACCAATGAAAAGTATTAACAGCAGCTTATGACTAAATCATTCCCCCCCCCCCCCCCCCCATTTCCTGAAAAGTAACAGTTTTGGACATGCAAGGCTTTCCAGCCGACAGCAACGTGATGTAACCAGTGGTGGAAAAAGGTACTCACGTGTTTTACTTAAGTAAAAGTATCAATACTGCAATGTAGAAGTACTCTGTTACAAGTAAAGTCCGGGAAAAGTCTGGAATTAAAAATGTACTTGAGTAAAAGTTCAAAAGTATTGGTATCAAAATGTACTTGAAGTATCAAAAGTAAAAGTACTAAAATGTTTGATAACGGCAGATCTACAAGCTCACAACGCGTCGCGATGCGACGCGTTGTGAGCTTGTAGATCGGCTATAGCCTAGGTATAAAATAGGGCTAAAGTGGTTAATGTATGTTTTTATAATATAATAATTTATATCTGCAAAGTAACTAGTAACTAATGTAGTCACATAATTGTAGTGGAGTAAAAGTACAATATTTTCCTCAGAGATCTAGTGGAGTAGAAGTAAAAGTATTGAAAATTGGCAATACTCCACTGAAGTAAAAATACCTCACAATTGTACTTAAGTACAGTACTTGAGTAAATGTACTTAGTTACTTTACACCACTGGATGTAACCAAAAGCCTAATAACCTAATATAACCATTTGGGTACATTCGTACCCTCTCAGAGTTACATTTTACAGTGTATAGCCATGAATATCATTCCAATTCCAGCCTCATCGCCATCCTGGTATGCTGTTGCCAGATGTTTGCCCGAGGAGAGCTTGTTCTTTTGTTCTGTTTGTCCTGTTTGTTTGCATGCATCTCCAACAGATAGAACACAACGTCTGGTTCTGTTTTCTCCATTTAAGACACACGACATGCTTGTTGGGAAATTATAATGGACTTTACTGTTAACGTTCCTGAGATTCATCAAGATTATTATACTTTGGTTGCTATTCAATGTGCAGAAATGATATGATCAAAAAATCTAACAGGAATAGGGTTTTTGTGTTTGTACAACAATGCCACTGTAGCTAGCAACAGTAGTTATGATACTGACATGATACTAAACATGATACTGACCATGATACTAACCATTATACTGACATGATACTGACATGATACTAACCATTATACTGACATGATACTGACCATGATACTGACATGATACTGACCATGATACTGACCATTATACTGACATGATACTGACCATTATACTGACATGATACTGACCATTATACTGACATGATACTAACCATTATACTGACATGACACTGACCATGATACTGACATGATACTGACATGATACTGACCATGATACTGACCATGATACTGACCATGATACTAACCATTATACTGACATGATACTGACCATGATACTGTCATGATACTGACATGATACTGACATGATACTGACCATGATACTGACCATGATACTGACCATGATACTGACATGATACTAACCATTATACTGACATGATACTGACCATGATACTGACATGATACTGACATGATACTGACCATGATACTGACCATGATACTGACCATTATACTGACATGATACTGACATGATACTGACCATGATACTGACCATGATACTAACCATTATACTGACATGATACTGACCATGATACTGACATGATACTAACCATTATACTGACCATGATACTGACCATGATACTGACATGATACTGACAATGATACTGACCATGATACTGACCATTATACTGACATGATACTAACCATGATACTGACATGATACTGACCATGATACTGACATGATACTGACCATGATACTGACAATGATACTGACCATGATACTGACATGATACTAACCATTATACTAACCATGATACTGACATGATACTGACATGATACTGACCATGATACTGACCATGCTACTGACCATGATACTGACCATGAAACTGACCATGATACTGACCATGATACTGACCATGATACTGACCATTATACTGACATGATACTAACCATTATACTGACATGATACTGACCATTATACTGACCATGATACTGACCATGATACTGACATGATACTGACATGATACTGACCATGATACTGACCATGATACTGACCATGATACTGACCATTATACTGACATGATACTGACCATGATACTGACCATGATACTGACATTATACTGACCATGATACTGACCATGATACTGACCATGATACTGACCATTATACTGACCATGATACTGACATGATACTGACCATGATACTGACATGATACTGACCATTATACTGACCATGATACTGACCATGATACTGACATGATACTAACAAGATACTGACCATGATACTACCATTATACTGACATGATACTGACATGATACTAACCATTATACTGACATGATACTGACCATGATACTGACATGATACTGACATGATACTGACCATGATACTGACATGATACTGACCATGATACTGACAATGATACTGACATTATACTGACCATGATACTGACCATGATACTGACATTATACTGACCATGATACTGACCATGATACTGACCATTATACTGACCATGATACTGACATGATACTGACCATGATACTGACATGATACTGACCATTATACTGACCATGATACTGACCATGATACTGACATGATACTGACCATGATACTGACCATGATACTGACCATGATACTGACCATGATACTGACATTATACTGACCATGATACTGACCATGATACTAACCATTATACTGACATGATACTGACCATTATACTGACCATGATACTGACATGATACTGACCATGATACTGACCATGATACTGACCATGATACTGACCATGATACTGACATGATACTGACCATGATACTGACCATGATACTGACCATTATACTGACCATGATACTGACCATGATACTGACCATGATACTGACATGATACTGACATGATACTGACATGATACTGACCATGATTCTGACATGATACTGACATGATACTGACCATGATACTAACCATGATACTGACCATGATAAAGACCATGATACTGAAAAAAGGAAAACTACATGCGCATCTCCAACCGAAACTTGGGCAGGTGCTGAGCGACGAACAGTAAGCGGAGAAAAATAAATAAACGCTCGCACACTGAGCGCTCCAATGCGAGACGAAAAGCTGTGACGTTTCGAGCTCAAAGCTCCTCCTCAGACAGATTCACGGACATGATACTGACCAATGACCATGATACTGACATGATACTGACCAATGACCATGATACTGACATGATACTGACCAATGACCATGATACTGACATGATACTGATACTGATTATTACGATGTAACACTTTTCTCAACGATATGAGCTATTATGACATTATCATAATAAGAAAAATAATTAAATAAATAAATATATATATATATTCAATCAACTGTTATCACATTATGAAATTATGCAAAATTCCGTTATTATATTGTGCGTTCATGATCTTATTTCATTATGAGCTTACTATTACATTATGAGCCGTTATTACATTATGAGTTCCTATATGGTTTCACGATGAAAACTAATTTTTCATGGTTTTAAAGAAAAAAATACCATGACTTTTCTTTTTTTTACATTTTTGCATCACTAATATCTTATTGATATAGTGTCTTACAAATGATTTGGGGTCCCACTTGCAATATCCTCACAGCCCAGCAGTGGGCCACGGGCCCACAGGTTGAGAAATTGAACACTGAAATAAAGTATCTGTAATCTCCAATGTTTATCCCCCTGCTCTGAGGTCAGCAGTCTATTAGGGGCATACATTTTGTCATATTAACTTACTGTTAGATCACCTCAATTAGAAATCATTTTGATATGGTGAAACATAACTCTGTAACGTTTAGACAGCGGCGTTCAGATTCTTCGATGGCTCTGGGGATGCGGAACGAGCCTTATCTGTTGTACTCTGGACTGACCTTTAATGGCGTGTTCTCAAGGTTCCATTCTATATTTGTCATATAAACAGCATAGTGATACTTTTTCCGTGCTACTCAACTTACAAATGTGGGAAACAAAACCTAGGATCAACATTACAGTTAAGGTATATTTTGGACACACAGAGTGGCAGACAGTGTAGGTTTGTCAGTATTATGTTAACATGCCACTGCCGGGGTGAAAAGTCACGAATGCCACTGATTAAGTTCAGAATGTATATAAGCTTGGCCATTGTATGTGTATTACAGATGAGATAATCTATTTAAAAAAACAACTGTGAGGTACTGTACAGTAGTATTCTTTTATTTTCCTTTACTACTTATATATCCATGAAACAAAGGTTGTCATTATAGCATGTTTAACATTGTACAGTGATCTGGCCTGTGTGCAGTGGTAGACAAAGTAGTGGGCTATATACTCAAGTAAATACTCAAGTATTCAAAAGTACGAAGTACATTTTCTTTTTAATATCGGTGCATTGCTGTATTGAAATGTAGAACATAAAGAAAGGAAAATCATTTTCAGAAATGTTCAAAAATAGTGAAATAGCAGCTCTACAAGCAACGCGTCATGCTATATTTGAAATAGAGCTTAAGTGGTTCATTCATAATCTTTTTCTGTACGTTTGTGTCCCAAGAGTCCCTACCTAGAAATTTGGTGGAGTCAAAAGTACAATATTTGTATTTGAGGTCACAAGTTTGCAATTTATTTGAAATAAAAGCTCTATAAATGTACGTAAGTACTAATAGTATAGGCTACTCAAGTAAATGTACTTAGATACTGTCTACCTCGGCCCGTACGTGTGACACTATATCTAAGCAGGTTATTTACACCCTATCAACAGAGATCTTGTTGGAACCAGTAAGGTCAGCAGACTACCTAATCCCTCCTGTCACTGTACTATACGGACAGACTGATAGTCAGACTCGGTTTCATGTCAGAGAGTCATCATGGCCACAGAATGCAAGATGACCTGAGCACTTCTGAACAAAGCTCAACAGAGCTGCAGAACAGCGTGTGCTGGCACTGTGTTGTTAGTGTTGTCCGCAATGACTGCTATCACATTATGGACAAAGCAAACAAACAAAAAAACGTTACATTCCCTTCATCTCAGTGAATGAAGCAAATTGTTTTTTACAGATATTTAAATATGAAATTGGAGATGAGGTGTCTGCACCTAATGCTGACATTATGAAAGCTGCAGCAGAACAAAAAAATGCATTTTTATCAGAGTGTATAATGGACACATGCGGGAAAGAGAAATAAAATAGGGATGAAGTGCCTGTGGAATTAAATTCATCCCTATTTTGGGAAGGCTCCCAACTGAGCAAATATGCAGCGTTTGAATTCCTGTGTGAAGCGAAATGCTAAAAGCACACTCAGGGTCCGTACATGTGTTCACAATCTGTTTCCCCAGTGTTTGGATGTGACACCGCCGTGTCACACAACTGCTGCCTCCATGGCCCCACTTCCATCTGGGTTTTACAACAATTGTTGAAATTGATCTTAGAGTACGGGGTGAAAGATCTCAACACAAGTGTCATCTAATGGTTTTTACTGTTTTGGGTTCAGCAATCGTTGGCATCGCTTTCCATCTTTTTGCATTTTGGCATACGATGATACACTGTTTATCAAAGATGTCCTATTTCCCTTGACATATACAAAAAAAAGATCTAGCAGTCTGACAGGTTGCATACAGTGTTGCCAGATTCTGTGAGAGAAACAAGCAACCAGGTCTAGGAAAACCGGCCCAAAGGAAGCGACTATGGGCTACATGAGCACTTTGACATATACATCAGCTATTTGAAAATAGCAGATCTACAAGTTCACAACGCGTCGCGTTGTGAACTTGTAGATCTGCTATTTTCAAATAAAATATTGCGGAGGAAAATTATAATAAACAGATCTGGCAACCCCGGTTGCATACACAGATGCTGTACGTGTCAAACCTAATTTATACTTCATTGTACAAATTAAGCATCGTTTGCGGGCTATTACAGATGTCTATCCACCAAAAACACAACACATTGCAATTTTATTTGCTACGTGGTTGAACTCGAAAAGTGCGACATGCAAATGTTAATAGCTACACTGTAGCTGTTAAAATGATCACCAATACAAAAGCTGGTTGAGTGTGTATCTAGAACCTTACTTTTTGAGACGGCCTCTTACTTTGTTTGGTAATAATATTGTGAATTTCACTTGGTTAGGTTTTGAGGCTGTGGCGTAGCCAGGGGTGGGCATAGGTAGGACTGGGCCCACCCATTTGGTATTTCTCTCCCAAAAAAGAATAATAATATTATATATATATATATATATATATATATATATATATATATATATATATATATATATATATATATATACACACACACATTTTTTCTTTGTGTATTTTTTAATATCATATTCAGCCATTTTGATAACAGTATATATATAGGTATCCGAAATCCGTTACAAACACGCAAAAAAAGTATCAAAAACCGCACGTGCATACGTGTGTGTGCATGCGTGCATGTGTGCAACTGCCTATACTGTAGGCCCAGCCTCGGCTAGCATTCTGGCCACGCCACTGTTTTGAGGATATTCATTTTGGCTGTGTTTGGGGAGGTTCAAGTACATAAGTGAAAAGAGGGGCGCTGCTAATTTTGGGTTGAGTGGGGTGAGGGCCTCGTTATCTTAGCCTTGTAGCTAGGGGTGTTATAGGCTATAATCATATATTATAGTATATTAACAAGGTTGGAGCTGATTAAATGCAAGGTGCATCATACCCCGGCCAGTGCAATGCTAAATGACTGTGTGTTGTGTGTGTGAGGGTTGCAGATTGCATACTGCTTGGGCCAGGACAGGCTGCTCTGGCAAGCCTTGCAGACTAATGACAGACAGACAGATCGACTGACTGGATGGATGGCTCAATGTCTCTCTCTGCCTGAATGGTTGATTTACTGACTGGATGACTGGTCTGTAAACTGACTAGCTGGATGGTTGGGTGAATGTCTTTCAGACTGACTGACTGACAAGTTGGTTGGCTGAATTATGGCTGCCATAGAGTGTGTTTTGGCTGATAGACTAGCTTGGCTGGCTGGTTGCCTCACTGCCTGGCTATAGCTGGCTGGTTGGCTATAGCTATACTGGGCGAGGCTGTGTGATATATGATGCGGTTCAGCATGAATGAGATTAACGGATTGGCAGAACAGTTGCATTCATTAATAACTCCACCCTATAGGGCTCAAGAAGTCCCCAATTGCAGGTCCTTGGAGTCGCTTGACTGTTTTGGGGAAAAATAGTGTGGGCAATTCTATGAATCATACGTTGGTGTTATTCTTGTTTGAGGTTATAAATTCAAAATGTGTTTACTTTTCCATGTGAGCTCAAACATGCAATGTAGCACAGTTTGCTGTGGAAAACACATCTAAGGTGTCATCACCACTAAGCGTTATTAAAGAGGGAAAACGTTATTTCCCTGCACTGTGTTGTGTGGATCTGCTTTGGATCTCACCCACTCATTGCTGTGGGGTTTGAAGAATTCAGCTTAATAAACCGCCTCATAAGGCAAGATTAAAGATGCCATGTAATTTGATTAACTGAACGGGTATGAGACAGGCCACAGATGGGACAATAAGCTTTTCCAGCGTCTCATTAAAAGGAACAATCCTGTAAAACCTCCCGGGTGGAATTTTCAGTGAAAGAAGCTCTCTGGAAAAATAATATATATAGACATACATAATGTTTCATGGTGCTTCAGTATGCCTTTGCAAAGTGAAGGCAGAGGAACATTTTGTAATAATTTACATGCTCAATGAGAGAAACGTGTCCTCTGTTGGTGGCCTCTCTCTGAAGGGATATTTCCTCTTCCGCTGAGCCCGGTTTCCAAAAGGCATCTTGACTATGAGAAACTGACTTGCTTTTTATCGCGTAAACAAGCAGAAAACACAACGCAAAGCACCACGTTAACAGCTTGCCCGGCGTTGCTGTGGTTATTGCGCTGGCGCCTCGTGAAGCAACGGGTTGATCAGCAGAGGCTCTGGGTCCCAGCGCTAGCCGAGTTACACGGGTTGGTGAAATAGGCTCTCTATCTCTCCATCTGTCCTTCTCTCCCTCCTCTCTCTCTCACCCCCCTCTCTCGCTATGTCCATATTTGGCCCTAATCAATTTGCGCTGACGTCAGGGATCTCCCTATGTGCATGTGACGTCAGACACAACAGAACTGTTGCCAAATCTTCGCATGTACATATTTGGGTATATCCGCGTGCCCGCCGGCTGATAAAGGTCAATCTATGCACTACTACCATAGAGGTATAATATAACTAGAGGGCGGATTGCCCCGCCCCCAGCTATCATTTCAATGAAAGTGCTCAGTGGCGTTTTGAAGCACCCGGAAGCCTGCCGGAAGTAGAATTATTGAGACGTTTTTGGGGACACCATAGAGATATGAGCAGGCACACTAGTGTCCTTTTTGCGTCCTACGGCAGCCCGTGTGTCAAGGTATGAACGCGAGATATTTATTAAATACACTCGAGATGCATATTTATATGTAAATGCATATGTATTTATGTATAATATGTTTACATATTTATATTTATATACATATATAAATATCTCTCAGTATGTTTTGCTCGTGCATGTATTTCTCCCCGCCTGCAGTTCCATCTTTGACCACTGGGGTGGCGGCTTCAATGTTTCTCAGCAACTCTGGGGGCTTGACTACTACGTGTCTCACAACATTCTGAGTTTTGAGATGTAGTCCTGTGCATCTCGGTGGCAACAGAGCTTACTTTGTCTTCCAGAGTAATTTAATTTAAACTTAATTTATGAAGCATGTGCGACCATTATACATTTTTCCTCACACATTTTTTGACGTTTTGACATCACTCTCGCCGTCTGACACATCATTCGACACTTGTTGTTGAACAAAGCACAATACCCAGAATGCACTGTGAAGAAGGCTTGGTTCTTGAGCAGCACTCAAGGCCATTGGCCCTAGTGGCCCCTAGTAAAGGGATGTAGTTTGGGACAATCCATGGGGCTTTCAGTGTCCTGCTTCAGTGATACAGAGTGCGTCGATGGACCATACTGATAATGGTCACTATTACGCTACCAATAGACATGGATATATAACCTTGAACAGGAAAGGAAGTCCCTTCCTTACAGAGGCTAGAGAGAGTATGGCATGGCTTATAGTTTTTTTTTTTCTCCCATTATTATTATCACGTTCTTTCATATAATGGATATTATATTACCTACCTGTGTTGTTGATGCAGAACAACGGAAGGGCTTATTGTGGGGAAGATACAGTTTGGCCTGAAAAAGAAACAGAGTATGTCACGTCATCATATGGTAATATAAACCTGGTATGCGTGTGTGTTTGAGAGAGAGAGAGAGAGAGAGAGAGAGAGAGAGAGAGAGAGAGAGAGAGAGAGAGAGAGAGAGAGAGAGAGAGAGAGAGAGAGAGAGAGAGAGAGAGAGAGAGAGAGAGAGAGCAAGAGATACCTATGTGTCACATACAGTAAACAGGGTTGCCAGATCTGCTTATCTGGCAACACTGACAGTAAAGGTAAGCTTAGGTCAACACAACATACAGAACGGTTTATTCGATGACTTTGTCCACATAGTCGCCACCCTGTGTGTTTTGGTTGTAAAGGACATTCAACTAGAGAACTTCAAGTATAGAGTAGCAGCAGGCTACACCAACATCATCCTAATTCTTTACCAATAGAGCGTCGCAGTTCCCGCCCACTTCCTGGTGCCGGAAGTAAATACTCAATGCATTTTTCCCATTGACTTTTACAAAAATATTTATATAAATTAATTTAAGCCTAGAATCAAGCTATCCAGGATAGCGGTGAATCATGACCATAAAACGTTTGATTCTGTGAAAAACTTTTTTGAAAACGGCAAAACAAAGGGTATTTATTAAATATAGTATATCATATCATTAAATATAAAATTTAAAAAATCACAGAAAAAAAGGTTTTATGGTCATGATTCACCGCTATCCTGGATAGCTTGATTCTAGGCTTAAATTGATTGATATAAATATTTTTGTAAAAGTCAATGGGAAAAATGCATCGAGTATTTACTTCCGGCACCAGGAAGTGGCGCAACTGCGATGCTCTATACAGGGGAATTTTTAACAGCGTCTCTCTCTCCGTCTCCATAACCTCATCCACACATGTGCAGGTAGATCAAGATTAGCAGTTTGCCAAATGAAAAAACCCAGCGAGCTCACCCGCTCGTCCTTGATATTACGCTGGAAATATAAAAATCCATTCCTAGATTTAGACGTCTCTTGCCACCAAAAAAAAAAAGGGGAAAAAAAGAAAATGTTCTATTCTGTCAGGAGCCAGCAACTGCCTGTCTGTGGGATCGTTCCTTTATGGCTCAAACTGGATGTCTTAACCCATTAAGACCGGGACCGCATCAGTGTCATTTTAAGACTTCTTTCGCTATTGAAAAATAGCAGATATACAAAGCTCATAGCACGGCACTATGAGCTTGTAGATCTGCTATTTTTTTTAGAAAAATCGTGAAAATTTGTGCAAATCTTTGAATATATATATTTTTTAATATGAAATATAATATAATTATATATATAAAGTTTGTCAAATATTTTGTTCCAGGGCCACCCCCAGAAGCAAAGATTTGAGTTACAAATGCTCAATATATATATATTCAAAGATTTTTCAAAAATAGCAGATCTACAAGCTCTGTGCCGCGCTATGAGCTTGTAGATCTGCTATTTTTGAATAGCCCAAAGAAATCTAAAAATGACACAGATGCGTTCCCGGTCTCAATGTCTTAAGCCTGATTTATACTTAGTTGTGTGCCGGTATTGCAAACAGAAAAATTGCAGATCTACAAACTCACAACGCGCCGCGATGACACACGGTTGTGCGCTTGTAAGTCGGTTGCACGACACCCGGTGCACAGCTAAGTATAAATGCAGACTTTGGTTATTGAGATGAAGAAACCCCATGTCTGTGGACATTCTACGGGAGAAGCCCCCCTTTCCTCCCTCTCAGTGAGGTGAGGTTAATTTATATTTCTCAAGCCTGTTCCTCTCTGCTTAGAAATGGATTCAGTTGAAGTGTTGGCTCCATGGATTGTTATCGGCGTGCTATCATTCTGCCGGGACAGCCCAGCCATCATCACAAATGGCCGTTTTTCAGTGGAATAAAACATATGAATTAAACTTCATAAGCTTATCTGGTCTTTGATATGTAGAAAGCCCAAGGTTTATTTCCACATTAATCCCCACACCCCGTCTATTGGCTGTGGCTCTTTGATGCATGAAGGTGGGTTTAGAAACCGGAATCTGCCAGGTATATATATAACTGCATGTTTTACCCATCGCTTGAGCTTCAGGCCCCTCTTTTCTCTTTCTCTCTCTCTCTCTCTCTCTCTCTCTCTCTCTCTCTCTCTCTCCCTCTCTGTCTCTCTCTCTCTCTCTCCCTCTCTGTCTCTCTCTCTCTCTCTCTCTCTCTCTCTCTCTCTCTCTCTCTCTCTCTCTCTCTCTCTCTCTCTCTCTCTCTCTCTCTCTCTCTCTCTCTCTCTCCGTCTCTCTCTGGTGTCTCTCTCCCTCTCTCACAGGTTTTCCCTAAGAATTTCATTACAAAAGGCAGCCATATGCATTGAAATACTGCCGGCAAGCAGGGGTCATGTAGCCTGATACTGAATTTCCCTTGCCTTTGTGCAATCTTAATTGTCTGTCATTTCTGTCTGCAGCCCCGTCTGTGCGCGCTCCAAATAAAACCTATGGAAACATGAAAGGTGGAGCACTGCCCTCACTTTCATCAAGAGATCGCTTTCCAGGCCTTCGCCGTGGCTACCCCGGGCTTGTGTTACGTGCCTCATAAAAGTAGCTCTTGTTTCACCGATGCACTGCCCCATCTGGGTGCTGGGCTAATCTGTCAAGCCGAGCTCCCAGGCAAATTCTTCTGCAGCGTAATAGACACTGTTACAAACTCTCCCTGCCTTTCTCCTCCTCCTCCTCCAGTCGTTTTCTCCTCATTTTTTGTCGGAGGGCTCCCCTGATGCCCTCTGATGCTCGCTGACAGTCGGAGTCGAGGCTTCGACGATGCCACGCTGAATTTCTATTGTGCTCCCCTCCTGCATCTGTCATTGTTTTCCACCGGCGGCGTTGACCTCTGCGCGTCCTCACCAGAACATCGCCTCTGTCCCACAACAACTCGGGGGGAAACAAAATAAATATCTCCAACTTTGTTGTTGTTGTTGTTGTTGTTGTTGCTGTTGTTGTTGTTGAAGGATCTTCGCGTCGCAAGGAACCCATTTCCCATTTTGGTAGTTTTCGTGAAACTTTTGACAGGAGAGTGGAAACCTCTGGAGAATTAGGCCACGCGGAGGTGGGGGGAGACGGAGGAAGAGACATATAGCTCAGGGGACTTGGGAGTATATTTCTGTATCTCAAGTCATCCATCGACACCAGATTCAGAGGATGGTAAACAGTCCTTTAAACTGTAATCTATGTAGTGTCCTTCAAACTTTACCCCCTGACATCCTTTTGATCCCCCTCTCACTTTGAACTCACTGCCAGTCTTCGCTTCCATCCTCACTGCCAGAGTTCTACTATGTATAAATCCTTTCTGTGCATAAATATGTATTCTCACACGACTCACACACAGGTGATGCAGTGCACAGTACAGTATATATGAGCCATTATCATTGTGGTGCCACAAAGCAACAAGGAACAGGTACTGTATAGGCATCTCTTGTGTCACTCCTCTCGGTTGTAGAGCTTAGTTTGAATCGTAAATTGATAACCTTCAGTAGAGCTTATTTTCACTTTAACAGTGGATTCAAAAATAATAGTAATAATTAAAAAAAACGCCCAGAAAAAAATAAAATAGATAAAATGTCTGCATAGGCTTGTGCGATAGACAGAGGCAGTCGCTGTATTGAGTTCATTATTATTAAAGCAGTCACAGCTGATCACATTCTCCATAAACCAAATACAAGACAGTCATGGTATTTTAAGCAGATTTCCTCTTAAATGGGAGGAGAGGGTGGGGTATTTCTCCATTAAAATGGTCTTATCACTCAGGCTGTCGACTCACTGGAGAAAGCCTGACAGCTCGAGCCGGCGAGCGGCAGCGAGCGGCCGCCTTCCATCTTCAGCTGTTAACGGCAGACAGGCGGGACAGTCATGCCTCTCTGCCATTCTTCCCCCATTAACAGAAAGTGACATGAACCTTTTACGTTTCTTATGGATATAATGCCCATTTTGTTCTCTCTGTTATGTTTATGAGAGCAACATTAGAACATATCTGTGTGTGTGTGTGTGTGTGTGTGTGTGTGTGTGTGTGTGTGTGTGTGTGTGTGTGTGTGTGTGTGTGTGTGTGTGTGTGTGTGTGTGTGTGTGTGTGTGTGTGTGTGTGTGTGTGTGTGTGTGTGTGTGTGTGCGGCTGAACGGTATTTTTAGAAGGAGTCATGAAGAACCGGCTCCAAGCCGACCCCCCACATCTTTTGTGGGCGACTTGTTGGTCCTGTTGTGATTGATGGAAATGCTCCCTCCTACCCTCTGCCCTGTCATTTCTGCAACGCATTGAAGTATTTGCATTGCATTGAGTTAAAGGTGCTTATATTTTGTTGTCATATCCATAACTTGTAAATGAAGAAGAATATACTCTGATGCGGGGATTCTGAGGTCATATTTTAAGGCAAATATTACAAACTGTTTAAAAAATATATAAATAATTATACCTTACTATATTCCACTCTGTCACCCTCCCCAAAGTACCCATCGTACTTGCCATGGAAAATGGGCTCATGTATCAGCAGTTATATTAATTCTGACCATTTAACCACATGTTATTTATGTATATGTGAATTCTCTTGTCTCACCCAGGGGTCATTGTTCAGTTAAAGGCTTTAGCCATGTGTAGCAAAGTAAACCAAACCCTTCCACAGTGTATACAGAGGGGCCTGTAATATTCATTATATCTAGAAATACACCGAGCCCGAGAGTTAAGCTCCGCTCACATTCCAGGCCAGTTATTAGTCAGTATTATAGTTTATTTGTCCAGAGGTAAGATAAACCAGAATGCTCTCAACCCCCCTGCTACACTGACTGGTTTGTTTGAACAAAGGGAAGTGCTCTCTTATGACAAATGGTCCAATAACAGAAGATAATGCATACACAGCCCGAAAAGTAGATAGTGGCAGTGTCGAACCGCAACATGGTGAATTATTAGGATTTCATGTTTTAACCCATTTATACCGGGAACGCATCTGTGTAATTCTTTAGATTTCTTTGGCTGTTCAAAAATAGCAGATATACAAGCTCATAGCGCGGCACCGAGTGCCGCGCTACGAGCTTGTAGATCTGCTATGTTTTGAAAAATCGTGAAAATGTGTGCTTTGAATATCTGTTTTTGACATTTTTAACTCTGTTACAACTTCTGGGAGGTCCCTGGAACAACAATATTTTGAGATGGGGGTCCGCGGCCAAAATTCATATCCTGTTGGGTGGTCCTTGACATGAAAAAAGTTTGAGAACCACTGATTATAGTAACATAATTATTTTTCTATATTAAAAAATATACATTATATTCAAAGATTTACTCAAATTTTCAAGATTTTTCAAAAATAGCAGATTTACAAGCTATGAGCTTGTAGATCTGCTATTTTTGAATAGCCAAAGAAATCTAAAGATGACAGAGATGCGTTCCCGGTCTTAATGGGTTAAGGTGCAGGTTTTTTTCCCCCCGCCTTTTGGGCCTTGAATTTATTTCTCGCAAAGAATTTATCACTGAGCTATAACCAAGGACGCATGCACCGTCACTATACAACTATAACTCTCAACACAGTAGTGATGTCTTTTTTGTTTTGTTTTGGGGAAACACTTGATAGACTTGACATGCCGGAAAGTAAGATAACAACGCTTACCGAAAAGTGAGTCTCTCCACTTTTCCATCAGACTATGACATAAACAAATATTCTACTTAATCATGATACAAATCGCTCATTCCATTCACAGCAGCTCCTCGGATTTATTTAGGTTTTGTTGGCAGAGATGGGGTCTTCTCTCTGCAGTCTAAATGGAGTGTGTTCTTTTTTAGAAACCACATGTTCTGAGACTTGCAGCCACCCATACACCAACTTTTGGCTTTGGTTAAAGCAGCACATTTGGAGCTTCTTTATGGGCTTTTTCTCTGCCATACGAATGCAGTTACCCAATCAAGGGCGTGCAACCACAGTCACATTAGGTACAAGTAACCTCAATGGGTCAAATTTGTCCCTTAAGAAGTTCAACCCGTGGAAGTGCTTATACACTGTAATATCCTGCCAATCAACATCTCTGGTTCATACACGTATGTTGGAAGCCTGTGTCACCTGTTTGGAGTTTCCTGGGTCTCACGGCCTCATGTCCATTTAGAGGTGCATCGTTCTCCCTATTTTGAATTTAAGTGATTCATTCATAGGGTGTTTGAATCTAGTGGGATTTCTGTTAGATTAATATACATACATAATCATTAAATTAATACAATGTTATAAGAAATGAACTGTCTCTCACCTTTCACACACACACACACACACACACACACACACACACACACACACACACACGCACACACATGCACGCACGTGCGAGCGCGCGCGCGCACACACACACGAGCGCGCACACACGCACTCACACACACGAACACACACACACACACACACACACACACACACACACACACACACACACGGACACACATGGACACATACACACACATACACACTGACACACACGCACGCGCACACACACACACACACACACACACACACACACACACACACACACACACACACACACACACACACACACACACACACCCCGACACACACACATGCACACACACACATGGACAAGTCAAGCAAACCAAACCACCCATGATTCCGGAGCTCTTGCTCTGAGTGTCTAAATGTTTTTAATTAGCTACAAGCTGTGGCATTCCCTCTGCGACTGCTTACTGCCTGCCTATCACAGTGACTTCCTGATGTGTCCCGAGGATGAACTTTGGAGAAAAACGTGGATAAAAACGGCATCTCCCTCTTTAACCAGAACCAGCCTGCCGTGCAGTGTGCATGCATGATGCGGGCTGCCTGCCTTGCCTGCCGCAGCAGCACTGAAACGTCCCCCATCACAATCATGCTCAATTGTCCCCTAATTGTCCCCTTCTCTCTCTCTCCAGAAGAAGTCGCTGACATGAGAAATTAGGCAATCAGGGTGGCATTAGTGCATGAGCGGCAAGGCCGGGACATGGTTATACTATAATGTATAGGCCCCATTGGGGGTGCAAATAAGTAGGGAAATACTCACATCTCCCTTTGAAGTGGTGGCTGCTCCCAAATTAAACTCTTAGTCACACTGGTATCAAAAGGATGTGGCTGTTAGCAGCGCCCTGCTCTGATCTGCGTTAGACTTCTGGATCTTATTACAATGTGACTCCTGATTGATGCCCTGTAGGGTGGCTCATCGTGAGTAAACATACATATTCCTGCCCTCTTTAGAAGTCTGCCACAGAAGAGTTGTGACACGTGAAATTAATGGGCTATAATTTCAGATCTGACAACAGTGAGAAGGGGGAAAAAAAAGCATTAAAAAAAGAACAATTTGTTCTGCGCTCAGGGAGGAATTAAGGCAATGTGGGAATAATAACGCTTTGTTATCGGTTTAGAGACATGCTACCTAATCTTGTATATTGTTTAGTATAAACAGGCAATCAATCTGGAAATTTGTACCGTTTAACAGGGTTTTTTTTTCTTTTCTTTTCAAATGTCAAATTTTTAAATGTCTGTTCTGTCAATGTAATAGATTAACTATTTAAGAATTACTTTTTATGCATGGTAAAGAATGCTGTGTTTTCTTATATTTATGCAAACTAATGTAAATAAATAACAATAATTTTGTTTTAATTAATATTATTGATAGAAAGTGACATTAAATTAAAAATGAATTTGAATGTCTCATGATAAGGAATAACCCCTCAGCAACTAAAACAAACTAATAGGACGCTAACAAATTAGCATTTTAGTTTATAATTAATTATATTGATTTTATATAGGAGCATAGGCATGAGCTGTGAAGAAAGGGATAACCGTCGAGAGATAATAACTGACAGGAAACGTGTATTAAAATAAAAATGGGTCAGGTATCACACACTGTCTGAGGAAAATGGAGGGGGAAAAGAAGGAGAAAACAGAGGGAAAGGGAGAAGTTCCTCAACCCCCCCTGGGGGAAACTCAATGAGATTACCCCCCAAAAAGATTGAATTAGTTTGGCCAACAGAAGGAAGAAATGCTAGAAACTAATGGCAAGTAACAAGCTTGTGACAATTCATCAGGCGACTTCACAGAGGGGAGGGCTCTGGTGGAATGCCAGAGACGGGACCTTTCCCCCTGCGCTATGTTATTCTAACAAACAACGTCAATGAGATGGCATCCTACCTCTCACCAATTTGCATGGTTGTCAGTGGAGTGAAAGCCAGTTTAAAGGTACATCCTTTATGTGCCGGAGAAAGGATTAGGGCCAGCCCCACAAAGAGGCTTTGATTTTCTTGCAAATATGTATAAGAAGTTTGGCTGAGAAAAGTGAGTTTTCAAAGCTGCAACTTTTCTTCCCAAAGCTTAAGATCTTGTGTGTGTGTGTGTGTGTGTGTGTGTGTGTGTGTGTGTGTGTGTGTGTGTGTGTGTGTGTGTGTGTGTGTGTGTGTGTGTGTGTGTGTGTGTGTGTGTGTGTGTGTGTGTGTGTGTGTGTGTGTGTGTGTGTGTGTGTGTGTGTGTGTGTGTGTGTACGTGTGCATGCATGCTTGGGGATGGGTGTATATCAAAAGGGAATATTTGCACTCTTTAAGACAGAAGTTCCTTTTCTAAGAGGTGTCAATGAAACTGTGATGTATCATACCACATAAAGCACCATCTAATTGTTCCTAGGCTTAAAATGGCAGAGTACTCTGTCATGACACTATACGAATGACAACATTCTGGTTAATTGTTATGGGTTAATTTAATTTAGGGAGCCGTGTGGGAATCAAAAAGAACTTGATGCACACTGGTGATTTAAAGCCCAAATCCACTTTGAACAGGATTCATATGTCGCTTGCTATGATCTTAGACATCACAAACACATCATGAACTCTGTTTTAGAGTGGAGACACCCTTTGAGACTTCCCGACCTCCATTCTTTTTTTTTCTTTCTTTTTCTTTTTCTTTTTTTTTTGTTCCTCTGGTTGGGAGCCATTCACCGCTAAGCTCAATGATTGACACCCCGATCACCCGTAAACACAAGGAGCACACTCTGTGTGTGTGTGTGTGTGTGTGTGTGTGTGTGTGTGTGTGGGGGTGTGGGTGTGGGTCTGGGTGTGTGTGTGTGTGCGTGTGCGTGCGTGTGTTGGTGTGTATGTGTGAGCCATATGCACTTAGCCACGAGGTTAGAGTGCAGCCCTCATTAGCATGTATAAACTACCGGTGTCAAGAGGTTGCCTTTGACCCGAACACACAAAACGTGGCTCACACGTAGTGTTTATATGCGGGTAATTTAGAGGGACACGCAGTCCTGGCTGCACCAGGACGTTACATCTAGCCAACGGTTGCAAGTATTTAAACTATGAACCGAAGCTAAAGTCCTTTTTGTTGCCGGTGCCACAAAACTGCCACTGTTCTGTTCCAGCACAGTTTGACATGAAGGTCAATACGACCAGTAGACACAGTATTTTCCTCTCTTTTCTTTTTTTTAACTTTTCTAATACTTTGTGTTTGTTTAACCCATTGAGGCCTGACGATAAAAAAAAAATAGCAGATCTACAAGCTCGTAGCGCGGCACTCGGTGCCGCGCTATGAGCTTGTAGATCTGCTATTTTTGAATAGCCAAGGAAATCTAAAATGACACAGATAATGTGGAGTCAATATGTTTTTAATACTTTCAGTAGCTGAGGGTGGGGAAAAAAAGTTATAAAAATATTGTTTCCCAGCATGTGGAAGTTGTTGACAAAATACAGAGCCAACTATTCTACTGTCATATTTTAGATATCACAAACATTATTATGATATTATTTTCTGTATTTTGCTTGCAGCATGAGGATCTGTAATAATGGCATTCCACACTACCACTCGGGGACAGGCATCATCTTTCTCTTGCTTTACAGCAGATTTACAGAAATCTCAGACTATTGAACGGTTGCTTCACAACTTGAAGTCACTAAATCGATTGATCGACTACATGGTACAGTAGTCGTAGTATTCCCAACAACAACCACAGTAGTGGTTATAGGGGCTTAAATAAAAAATACCCACACTGCTTCATGCTTAAAAAAGATCAGCAGTGAGGCGACGAGCGTCCCTTCGGTGGCAGTCCAGCACAATGTGTTCCAGTTCACTTTCATCATGTCGTACCAGCTGAACATGGTGTAGCTTTCAGCCCTGCCCTGTGGGAAACCAGCCTGTCTTTTCTCTTACTGTGTGTGTGTGTGTGTGTGTGTGTGTGTGTGTGTGTGTGCGCGTGTGTGTGTGTGCGTGCCCGCGTCTGCTGTTGTTGTGCTATGCTGTCCAAAGCTTTCAGCAGCACAAACTCTGTCCTAGGGCCTCCGACGTCGATTGGCTACAGAGGCTCTGTGTGGCATGCTAGCATGAATGTTGTAGTAGAATGGCACCGGTGTGAACCCTACAGCATGCATCTGTTCAAATACACTGGACTGGACACAACTGTGTTCTGTTTTCTTCTCTTTCTTGTTGTTATTTGTTATTATATCTTATATTTTATATATTGTATTTTATATTTTATATTTTATATTTTAATATTTTTCTTTCTTTCTCCTTTCTTTCTTTGTTTCTTTGTTTCTTTGTTTCTTTGTTTGTTTGTTTGTTTCTTTCTTTCTTTCTTTCTTTCCTTCTTTCTTTCCTTCTATTCTTACTCTTGTCCACACTCATGAGGGCAAACAAAATTCACTCACAAAACTTTCAAACCTTTCTTTTTCTTTTTGTTTGCTTTCTTCTTCCTCTCACTCTCTCTCTCACGCATGCACAAGCACACACACACACACACACACACACACACACACACACACACACACACACACACACACACACACACACACACACACACACACACACACACACACACACACACACACACACACACACACACCCTCCCTGTTTGTGTTTATGCTGTGAAAGTTCTCTCTTAATATCAAGTTCACCTGGGTGAGCGTGTGTTACGAGTACATTTGTGTCCAGTGTTACACTCAGAGTTAAATCAACACTAAGGACTTTTTCTGTGTTCATTGGTGGACAACCAGTAAATCATTATCCCTGTAAGTGTTTGATTATAGTGGCTGGGACACTGGTTAATGTAATTATGCTGTTTTTAAGCTTAAATCATAAATTATTATTTTTTGGTTCTCTCTCAACCTCGTGGGTTCATGTCGAAACAGCTGTCCAGCACATAACCCAGTCTTCAGTGACTTGTGTCAACAGGTTTTACGAAAATAACAATGTGCTCATTGTTTAGATAGACCGTTGTTCCAGACGGTTTGAAGCTCGACTTGTTGACATTCTTCAATACTTTATGGTATTAATTCTCTTTCCCAAGGTGACTTAATGTGACCTAATAACAAGTGCCCGTAGTTTTTGTAAATATACGTGACAAATTCTAGCGGTAAACTTGATCCTGTCCACTGTGCGCTGTTTCTCCTACCACAATAAATCACGGCACAAACTAATATGAACGAGAACAAGAATAATACACGGGACAGCTTATTCAACTTGGGACGCACAACTAGACCATTTTATTTAACTATCAGTTCATCTCTGGAGAACAGAGGATTTTAATCACAGTTATTTGTTGCCATTAACTCTTTTGAAAACAGCCCCCTTCTTAAAGCTATGACAGATGTACATTGACCTCATGTAAGAGCTACGGAGCATAAACTTGCAAAAATTCCACAGCTACAATATTGCAGTTACTTGTTATTCTTCACTTTCCAGAAAAAAAGAGACAGTGACCACTTCTCCTCACCCAATTCACCAATTAATAAAGAAAGGCCAATGTTACACACCCCAGGGGAGGACAAACTAAACAAATCCCAAGTTTCAGCTTTCAAACAACACAGAAAAAGAGGATGTGAAAAGTTTGAATCAGATCTCTTTTTTTCCCCTCAGATGTCTAGTTTGTTTACCTTGTGTTTCCTCGGCATACTCCTTTGGGGAATCTACAAAATGGAAATAATGTCAAAGCGCACCGTTTCTATAATGGCTCAAAATGTGAACGAGCTCGCCTTCCAAATGGCTGTGGGAAGCCAAAAACGGCGCTGCGGGTGTTTGTAAGAATGGCCTAATCAATTCTGAAGCTGATACGCAGGTAAAATAAATGAGACTTCAAAACAAGGTAGAGTAGTCCTGGAAGGATTGAAACAAGACACAAAGGGAGAAGTGCTCTTTGTGACACATGCAATGTTTCATCTGGAGAAAATGCTAGTGAGCTGCGGCCTGTTTAATGTAAACCCCGAGACGTTGGATTTGTTTGGTGTCAAAGGCAGTAAATAATTAGCTGATTCAGAGCAATGTGGAGTTCTTCAGAAACCTAACCTCGGGGCCAAAATAACACAGAGATATAAACACCTACGCTATTGGCTGGCAGTCAAGAAAAGGGGGGGAAAAAACACAGTATATAGTAGCTAAGGTGACATATGACTCTTTGAATTTATTTGTGTGTGAGTTCCTGCTGTTTTAACAAAGCAAACTCCTGACCTGTTTCACTCTTTGGTTCTAATACAACACCTTGTTCTTCCAACTTAAATGTAGTGTGTTTTCCCCCTCCACCAGATACACTGAGTATCAATGTTTTCATCTGCAATTCTTTTTTTTTTTTTACCCTGTCTCCCCTAAACTAGAGCTATATTTCACTTTTTGTTTTCAGAGTGTACCCATATGTCTGATCTCATAACATGCCTCCTTTTCGAGTCATGCAGTTGTTCATCACGATCAATTTAATTCCCGCTGTCTGGTGTGATGACTGAAGAATTACTAACTCAGCTCCAGCGAAGCCACAAGCATAAATATCCGACAATAGTGCGTGCTCCAGTACTACAATGACAGCTCTCCCAGCTATTTGCCAAACTCTTTGCCTGAAAATCTTCTCCTCGTTCGATGATCAGCAAATGAAATCAGTTCTCAGAAATGTCTGTACTAAACCAAACATTATCTGGTGGTGATTATCGAGGAACCACTGCTTCGGTAGTGGGATCCAGTGTTACAGAACCTGGCCCTGAGGGAACCCTCCTCCTTTTTCTCCGAGAACTAATGTTTACAATCGTTTAGGGGCGTCCATGGAAGGCAGACAGGAGACACTAGCGTATGTTTGTCTCCGTTCTGAGGATTGTGGTTAAGCTGAAGCTCATCTGGCAACCTTATGGACGCCTCCTCATCCACTCTGCAGCTCCTGTTGCTTCCTCCCCTCCTGTCCTCTCTCCTATCCTCTCCTATCTCTCTCCTGTCCGCTCCTCTGTCTTCCTCTCGTCTTCTTATTCTCTTCCACACGTTTCTATCCATTCTGTTCTCCTCCTATATATCCCCTCTTCTCTTCCACACACTTCAAACTCCATTTTCTTCGTCCGTCTCATTTGAGGGGAGGAAAAAAAAGAAACCGTTGTGTGTATCAGCTGTCTCCAGTGAGACATGTCATCTGCTGGTATGTGCTGATGGCTGAGTTTTAGTGGGGCTTTCATGTGCTTGCATCGTGTGCTGCAATTGCTGGAGTGGGATGTAGCTAGAGTAAATCAATTTGTCATATGAGTAAAATCTGCTGAGTGCATAGGTTCATGGGCAGGTTTTGTGGCCTGCTCGTCTTCTGTCTTGTCTCCCCTTACAGTTGCAGATTGTTCCAGCCTGAGCGACCCACTGCTGTAAAAGATTAAGGGAAAAAGGACAAATATGAACTTGAGTGATGTGTGTGTGTTTCTGTCCCTCTTTGCCCATGGCACTATATACGGCTTGACTTCTAGGGAGCCACAGTACCTGAGCCTTTGTTCCTGGACTCAATGCAAGACGGGCATTAATGCTTGAATTTGTTCAAGTTAAAAGTGGAAAATCATCAAACTGTAAATAATCCAAGTCATGAAATAATTGCTGACATTAAAGCAGAACTCCCGGAAATATATATTCTAGTGAAATTGTAGTAAACTCTGCTCATCTTTGGTAGCCATGCTACTGAGAGTGCGGGGATGTCGGTGACTACTTTGGTCGCATGGTCACCTCGGATGTGAGGAATAACATGGCCTCTAGGGGTTACTAGTGAGACTTTTAGAATTATTGTCTTGTTCGTTTTCTGCAGTATATAAATATTTTCCCTCTACTTTCTTTGGAACCATTCACATGTACTCTGTTTGTGTCCTTTGAAGCTACAATCTATACGTTTCATGTCCGTTGTCTCCCTCTCCCGATGAAGAAAACTACAATAAATATGGTGTTGCATCTAGTATACAATCCATAGAGGTATAATATAACTAGCTATTCATTTCAATGAAATTGCTCTGTGGCGTTTTGAAACACCCGGAAGTAGGAAATATTGGTAGCATTTTAAGTGCATTCTCAGATTTGACCACCAGGCTTGGCCGCTTCAATGTTCTACCGTTGTTCTGGGGGCTTGATCCAATCCAGTGTGCTGTCTGCTCCAAATAACTTTATTGACGTTGTCAACCAGTTGGTGTCCTAACCGACACCAGAGTCAAAAACTCGCAATGGAAGAGAAGGGTAACCACCGCCAACCACTGCAAATGTCTTAGTTATATTGTATTAACATACTGATACTGATTGAAAGACGATTTTCTAGAGATTTGATTCTGATAGAGCAACAACAATGTACAATATACAATCACATTTATCATGTATGAAAGTTAGAGGAAATATATCAATTGAATGCTACTGGTGTTGAGTCAGTGTTGTTTGATCACACAGCAGGACTTGACTCTATAAACAAACACTGTTTGGGTTAACCCATCCGCAGGTATGGCAACATCCCTCTATCTGACACACACACACACACACACACACACACACACACACACACACACACACACACACACACACACACACACACACACACACACACACACAGCACACAAGGAAAACACAGCTGAAAGGAGGAAATGGCATCCTGTGGTCTTTTGCTGGACTAGTGTGTTTATTTTTCTCCCATGGTGCACCAGGGCCAAGCAGCTTAGCGCAAGGTCTGGGGACCTCAGGCACTGTGTGTGTGTGTGTGTGTGTGTGTGTGTGTGTGTGTGTGTGTGTGTGTGTGTGTGTGTGTGTGTGTGTGTGTGTGTGTGTGTGTGTGTGTGTGTGTGTGTGTGTGTGTGTGTGTGTGTGTGTGTGTGTGTGCGTGCGTGTGTGTGCATGTGTGCCTGCTTGAGTGAATGAGTGAGTGTGTGCGAGCGTCATGTGTGTGCGCATGCTTGCCTGTCTGCGTCCGAGCGTGCATGTGTGTTACTGTGCATCAGTAAGAGAATACATCTAAACGTGAGTATATGTACAGTGCACATTATGTGCACAAGAGTCTGCATTATTGAAAGCTCAATGTACACAGGATGAAATTATTATACAAAACATTTTTATTTGCAATGTCACCAAAGGTCAGTGTATATGGGCGAGTATATATCAATATGACCAACTTGGCTACATACAGAGAACACACACAGAGAGAGAGAGAGAGAGAGAGAGAGGGAGCTTGGGGGCCTGGGTGTTGGATAAACGTTTGCTTTCCCCTGCTGTCTCCTCCTGTGTGTGGATTATGAAGGGCAGGTAGAACGGCACTTCAGAGCTTGCCAATTAACAGCTCCAGCAGCGGCCCGCCACACAGGAGGGATCCCTCATAACGACTCACCCTATGGTGTAAGCCCCGCCACTTCCAAATGCTTTATCCGGGGCCGAGTGCGTACACACAGCTGTTAAACTAGCCGGTTTTCAAGCAGCCCCCGGCATCACCGGCAGACCCGGGAGTTCATAAAGATTTTCCCAGCGAGTGCTTTTTCCTCGAGGAGGAACACCAACGATGGGTGAGGAGAGAGGGTACACGAACGGGGGACGAGAGTGAGTGAGACACTCGGGTAATCAAAGGACAAACCCTGCTCAGAGACAAGAGATAGTGGTGACACACCGCCACCCTCCCTTCATCCCTCTCTCTCCATCCCCTATATCTATCCAATCCCTCCCTCCGTTCTCCAAACCACTCTTCCCCCCTTTTTTTTCATGTTAAGTACCAGCGATTGTGGTTGCTGGCCAGCTAACAACAGGCGGAGGTGGCCTGCTGAGGACTTGGAAGTTGGGATAACTCCAATCGCCCAAATCCGCCACCACCCCTGCCTGTCACATACCAACTGCTGGCATTTGAACAGCTTTGATACATATTTTAAAGGCTGCAGTGCATCAGAACTGAACTAATCTTAGTTTAAAGGCAAAGCACCATATACCGATTTTTGAGGACCAACGGCGCCTGCCATGAATCACTGGAATAGCGGGACGCACAAGCTGTGCATGGATCGACAGGCTTATAACCTTTTCAAAAGTGGTCAAATACATACCCTTTGGTGGATGTATACAGATTGCTGGCAACACTGAAGTCACACTTTTGAATGAAAGAGCTGCGTGCAAAAGTGGATTAGTGCAGTGCTGTTACTCCATCTCCATGTGGAATTGCTTAGACACAAAGTTTTATGTAACCAGTATATCCATCCAGTTACACTTCATTACATTTGAGAAAGCATATAGGCCAGCAGTGTCCAACTCTGAGCTACAGCTAGACAGGTTGAAAGGGTCAGGAGCTGTACTTTGGCCACAATTGTAACATCTCACTAAAGGTTAATGCATACATGCAGTTGGCTACCTATCTGTTCATATGGCATGATGCCAAAGGGGTCAGCCAACCAGGACAGCGTTTGTCTGTCTGTCTGTTTATATACGTATGTACTAATAAGGGTTGCCAGATCTGCTTATTATAATTTCCCCGCAAGATTTTATTTGAAAATAGCAGATCTACAAGCTCACAACGCGTCGCATCGTGACGCGCTGTGAGCTTGTAGACCTGCTATTTTCAAATACAGTAGCTGATGTATATGTTAAAGTGCTCATGTGGCCCATAATCACACTAGTACTAATATGTCCCCAGTATGTGTCCTCTATATGTACAGTATGTCCCCTAGTACGTTCCCCATATGTATGTTCCCCAAAATTCTGCCCAAATAAAGAGTTCCACACGTCATGTCACGTCGCCTAAAGAAGTTTGGATTGGGCCTCCACATCCTCAGGCTGTACTACAACTCCATTGAAAGTGTTCTGTCATACCTGGTATGGGAACTGCACAGAAAAATAACATACAGCAGGTACATGTTGGGAGGTAAGCTTCCCTCAGTCCAGGAACTGTACAAGACGCGTTAAGTTGTCAAAGCTCACCATATCACCAAGGACATTCACCACCCCAGCCACAATCTGTTTATCCCGCTACTATGACCGCGGCCAGGCAAGGAGGTCTACCGCAGTATCAAAGGCACGACCACCAGTTTTCTGAACAGCTTCCACCTGGCTAACATCAGACTGTGGAACAAGGCCTGAACACTGCCTGTCACCAGGCGGGCCTGCCACACTGGAACACTTTCCTTTGATGGACTGTTTCTCCTATGTTGGACTACCTCCCTTCATGTGGTTGTGTTCCCCTATGCAGTCTACTTTCTTTTGTGGATGTACCATGTGATTTTTTTTACCTGTGACGTTTTTGCCTTCGGACTACGTTCTTATGTGGACCACCTTCTTATGTGGACTACCTTCTTATGCAGGCTACCTTCTTATGTGGACTACCTTCTTATGCGGGCTACCTTTTTATGCAGGCTACCTTCTTATGCGGACTACCTTCTTATGCGGACTACCTTCTTATGTGGACTACCTTCTTATGCGGGCTACCTTTTTATGCAGGCTACCTTCTTATGCGGACTACCTTCTTATGTGGACTACCTTCTTATGCGGGCTACCTTCTTATGTGGACTACCTTCTTATGCGGGCTACCTTCTTATGCGGGCTACCTTCTAATGCGGACTACCTTCTTATGTGGGCTACCTTCTTATGTGGACCACCTTCTTATGTGGACTACCTTCTTATGTGGACTACCTTCTAATGCGGGCTACCTTCTTATGCGGACTACCTTCTTATGCGGACTACCTTCTTATGTGGACTACCTTCTTATGTGGACTACCTTCTTATGTGGACTACCTTCTTATGTGGACTACCTTCTTATGTGGATTACCTTCTTATTATGCAGACTTATGTGGTCAAATCGGTTGCAATTGTCACTAGTTTCAATCGATTTTAATCGATTTACGATAAATCGTTACATGCCTACCAATCAGTGAAGCCGATGGGTCGGGTTGGCCAATCAGGGAAGCCGGTAACCACACCACCGAATACACAGAGATTCGGCAATGTCCTCTGCAGACCCACGGACAGACAGATACAGAGATTAGATTGCACTGCACACCCCCATCTGGGACACACACGGCAAGCAACACACACACACACACACACACACAGGTTTTGTGAATTAGTAGATGGCTAGACAAAGCCACCTATGTTTGCCAGTTACAAGCTTTACGTTTTTCAGCGAAAAAGAAAATCTAGCCACACGATATACTGTTGTCCTCGCGTTTATATGTCTTTCTCTATCGCCTGAAGATATCCATCAAATCATTCTTCATTATTATATCTGTTTCACCAGATGAATGACAAAGGCCTCATCTCATGTTTCACTGTGGTAATCTCTATGCAGTCAGACAAATGTTACCCATCGCATGGAGGAGCGATCATTGCCGTTGTGACCGCATGTGTAGTATGTGCACTGGTATTTGTACGGGCATGTCTAGATGTGTGTGTGTGTGTGTGTGTGTGTGTGTGTGTGTGTGTGTGTGTGTGTGTGTGTGTGTGTGTGTGTGTGTGTGTGTGTGTGTGTGTGTGTGTGTGTGTGTGTGTGTGTGTGTGTGTGTGTGTGTGTGTGCAGCCCAGCGTCCATTGCCATTGTTACTGCAGACTTGAGATAAAGTTGTGGAAACTACGTTGACCACATGCTAGCCTGTATTGGCCGCAGATGTGCCCAGACAGATCACAGAGAAAAGTGATGGCATTTCCTCAAGATGTGGATGTGTATTTTTAAACTTTGATGTGAACATGATTTCCCCGTGAAAAAATGCTTTGTTCATATGATTCACATGGTCTCAATAACAGGGCTCATGCATATTGCATGTCTACCCAGCAATGTTTTTTTTTTAATTATTATTATTTTTTACACTGATCAAGACTCTGCACGTTTAGCACCGTTCTAAATATGAATTCTGGTCAGGAACGATGCATGTATGTATTCACATATCACTTTCACGTCAGGGACAACATGTGGGAAATGTCTGGACAAGACAGTTGGTATCACAGCTACAAAATAATGCGATAGTCTTCAAAATGAGGTCAAGCATGACTTTAGCTCCTTCACGGAGGCTTTTGCTTGAAAACATAAGCCTAAACAGTTATTCATTACATTATTTAAGAAAATGGGATGGGATTAGACAACGCCTTGAGGCCATCTTATGAAGGGAAAACGACAGAGGCAACATAGATGTCTGTTCAACTTTATTCCTTTTCTGAAAGCCTACCATTTTGCTCCAGTTGTCACTTTCAAATTTAAGGACTGTATTTCCAGTGGCCATTTTTAAATGTTGAAAAGCTACATTAATGTTCCTTAAAGACAAGTCTGGAAAATAATGTACTTCGTAGAGCTTTTTCAGATGTCGTCACTGATGGGCATCTCCCATTTCATCATGTTTTTAGTTTTTTTTAAATAAATGTAATATCCATTTTTTATATTTAAAGTGCATGTTAACCAGTCCCTATCATAAAACCAGTAGTTAGCAGCAGTCTTACATCCTAGTCGTGGATGAAGCAATGTGACATGTTGTGATATTTGGGGATTTTTTTTTATATATTTGAATGTTTTCACCATGCGAAGACACCAGTCATGACTGGCACCATGTTCACAAGAGCTCATGACTAAATAATTTGTTTTTGGACATACAAGGTTTTTGGTTTGAAGGCAGTGGTGGAAAAAGTACTCAAATGTCTTACTTAAGTAAAAGTATCATTACTGCAATGTAGAAGTACTCTGTTACAAGTAAAAGTCCGGAATTCAAAATTGACTTGAGTAAAAGTACAAAAGTATTGGTATCCAAATGTACTTAAAGTACCAAAAGTAAAAGTACTAAAATGTTTGAAAATAGCAGATCTACAACACGTCGCATCGTACAATATTTGCCTCTGAGATGTAGTGGAGTAGAAGTAAAAGTACTGAGAATTGGAAATACTCCAGTAAAGTAAAAGTACCTCAAAATTTTACTTAAGTACGGTACTTGATTAAATGTACTTAGTTACTTTACACCACTGTGTGGAGTGCAGCGATTCAGGAGTCCCGGGTCGGTGTAGGCTAGACCTCACTCCCGCATGGCATCTGCTGAAACACCTTCGACACCTCCCTTGCTCTAAAATCTGCTCAGCCCCTCCCATTCTCAGAGTTTTCCAGTGCAAGATGTTGACTGTGCTAGCCTAAATATATACATGTTTCACATGCCCAAAATAGGGACACCAAGTTAAAAGTGGTTCAAATATATTTGCATAGGATATGCAGTAGAATTTGACTCTGTATTTGGAAATGAGTGTGTTCTTACTGTGACGTCCAAACTCCAAAGTATCTGTATTTATGTATTTATTTATTTATTTATTTGGTAACATACAGTAGTGAGTCCTGACTTCAACTTCAGGTGAAAAGCATTACATAGTATGTGAATAGGTTTTGACTCAACTATTTCCACTGTTATCAACATGTATTGTTTGCAAACAGTTTGCAAAAAAAATATATAAAAAAGGTTTTATACAAAATAATGCTAAAAGCTAGATACGCCCTCAGTGATATGATACACATTTAGATTATTTATATAGGGGGCCTTCTGATTTTATTACAGCAGATATGCTACACAAGGAGTCTAACGTGCCTCATATATCATCAATGATAGCACCCCAAATGCACCACTTTATTTGTCTATTTGGACGGGACAGCGCTTATTAATGGACAATATATGATATTATTTTCAGGGTAACCTTGTTAAAACTTGTTTTCCCTTTCAAAATAATTAAGTGAGATATTCACACAATAACTGGCAGCAGGTCAAAGTACAATTCTGTATTGAATGCATATTTTGCATATTTTATTTAGTGCTTTGCACTGTGAGCAACTCCATAAATATGTGCAACGTTGATGTGCAAAAACATGCTTTTAAAACACAAAAGTGTGTCAGCATGGCACTTGAAAGTTGAAATGCTAAGCCTTCAAGCTGCTACATTAGCCATAGCGGTGGAGTTTAACAGTTTACATGGGCTGCTTCCTGTTGAAACACCCTTGGTTTCTCAAACCATGTGACTTTGCTAGCATTGCATGGGGTACGGTGCAGGGGAATCATGGCAGGCGTGAAGAAAGAGCCACCGGTTCAAGCAGAGGGGAAAGATATCACTGTGAAGCTGCGTGGCCATTGACCGACCCGCGCTGTTTTGTTCGGGGTTCTGATGTGTGTGTGAGGTGATAGTTCCAACACACTGTGTTCTTGTTCTGCACGTCTTCTGTTTCAGCTTTGTCACAGATGACCCGGCGTTGAATGTACTGGCTACCGTATACCGGGTGACAGCTCCAGACATTGTAATCGTCTGCTTTGGTCAAGGGGATGGAAGGTGTCACAGGTTATGTTTCAGAGGAAAATACAGGTAAGTCCTAATAGACAGCTAGTGTTGGTTTAATTAGCCTGCATGGCCTAAGTCCTCCAACGTATATTGTGGGAATTTTCTTTGCAGGAAATTATTTATTGTGGAAAAGCACTCAAAATAATAAGGGCAATGTCAAATCATGAACTGCCTTGTCATAAATTTACTAGTGTGCTATTTCATCTTCATCAATAAAGCAAGGCTTCTGCAAGCATTGACACCAGAAAACTGACACGTCAGATCCTGTGTATTGGTAAAGCATTGTTCCATATAAATGGACAATCAAATGTAGTGAGGTCACTGAGGTCACACAATGTTTATATTTCTAATATTTCTTATATTTTTTTAAGAGATATGAGATCATTGCTCTTATAGGTGGAATATGTATGTCAGTTAATTCATTAATTACAATTAATTAATTAATTAATTATTATTAATTCATTGTTAACACACCCATCCCTGCATTACTAGATTCTACTTCGTCCTAATATATTTCTAATACAAATGTTTTGTGTTTCTTAATTTGCTGGGGGGATGTGGGGGGGCAATAGGAAGAAAAAGGAAGGCAATATGACTCCAAAACAGAATCAGAATCAGTGTAATTAAGCCTTTTGCCTTGACATTTCAATTATAGATGCACTACCACAGTAAACACACATTTAAAACCCAAAACAGACACTGCTGAAAAGAACAGAACTCGGCAGTAAATAGGTCAGCAGAGAGACAGAGAGAGAGAGAGAGAGAGAGAGAGAGAGAGAGAGAGAGAGAGAGAGAGAGAGAGAGAGAGACTTCGGGGCTAAAGACGGCGATGGTGAGTTGCATTTGATATCACCTTCTGTGCCGCACATGTGCTGTAAGTGTGCTGAACGAGATAGACAGTGAGAAAGACAGGGAGGGGAGAGAGAGAGAGAGAGAGAGAGAGAGAGAGAGAGAGAGAGAGAGAGAGAGAGAGAGAGAGAGAGAGAGAGAGAGAGAGAGAGAGAGAGAGAGAGAGAGAGAGAGAGAGAGAGAGAGAGAGAGAGAGAGAGAGAGAGAGAGAGAGAGAGAGAGAGAGAGAGAGAGAGAGAGAGAGAGAGAGAGCATCCTCCTCAAAATGGAAATTCCTCAGCTCCAGCCACAGCTGCAGAATGACACTTCAGATGGCCATGCTTTCCTTTGTACAGCCCCCTGGAATTAACCCAAACCACAATGGCATCACATCAGAAAAGCACGGCAGGAAAGTCAGACTTTATTATCTGTCGCTGTGGAAATATTTGTGAAGGGAGGAAGAGGGGGTACGAGGCCTCTGTCTTCCCTGACATGTCAACCTGCTCTGTATTAAGCTATTGTTGGGGGACGGGGTTGCAACAAGAGCTGCGTTAAATGAGGGTCAAACACTGAACACTTAGGCTTAATTTATACTCTAGTGCGACGGTGTCACTTTGCTAACAAGAACTGCTTTTCAAGTTAACAAATCTATTCTTGCCAGCAAGCGATGGAGAATGAATTAAGCTTTAAAAATGGTCACCTAACTATGCTGACCACACTCACGTGGTGGCCATTTTGCTCTTATTTTATAAACCGTACCCCACAAGTATGACCCTGTGACAAATATAATCTCACCAACATTGCAGAAGAAGGCATGCGGCACGTAAACGTGAGCTGTTTGTGGAGCTTTGTGTGAATATTGGTGTGAAATGATCACCCTATACCAATAAAGTAGGCCTACTCGTACACAAAGTAAATAAAATAACAACTTTCTATCGCATTGTGTTTGGGGAGGGGGGGGGGGGTTGACTTCAAAGAGATTTCAACAACCGTGGTTTCTGTCTAATTTACGTTTTTCAGGCACATGCCAAATGTAAAAACCCCAATTTTGAGGAGCGTATAATTACAGGGAGAGAATGGATGACTATAAATACTTCCATCATTACTCGCCCCTCCTGAAGAACATGATCCACACTGCAGAATAATGAAGGCAAAGTATTTCTGATCCTCCAACAGACGATACGGGGGGGGGCGGGGGGGGGGGTTTGGGGGTTCGGGTGGGCGGTATCTGTGTGTGTGAGTGCACGTGTGTTTTCTTCCGTTTACAGTGTATACGTGCATGTACATACAGGATTTGTATGTGCGTGTCAAGGGGGGGGGGGGGTTGAAGGGGTCATCATATTAGGCCCGAATATAGCTCTGATGGAGAGGATACTTCAGTACAACTCAACCAAGCTTTAATTGGTTTGTGGAATCATTAATGGGACAGAGATACAATTAGAGTGGAAGAGTGTGTGTGTGTGTGTGTGTGTGTGTGTGTGTGTGTGTGTGTGTGTGTGTGTGTGTGTGTGTGTGTGTGTGTGTGTGTGTGTGTGTGTGTGTGTGTGTGTGTGTGTGTGTGTGTGTGTGTGTGTGTGTGTGTGTGTGTGTGTGTGTGTGTGTGTGTGTGTGTGCGTGCGTGCGTGCGTGTGTTCTTGTGTGCAGACATGCGCTCTGCATGTGCACATTGCATGCTGTCAGTGCCCTTTAAACAACAACAGACACCAGGAAATAACTTTGATCAACAAACATGTACTGTACCAAACAAGAAGATAATAATGAACCTCCGTGTTTAGCAAAGGTCTCTGAAAATAGATCATTTCAACTGGGATATATCAGATTTGAGCATAATATTCCTAGATTAGGCCAGCTAATTAGCGCCCCGATATTTGGCAGGGTGCTTTGACGGAGGTCCAAATAAGCATATTGTCCTCATAGCACAGGAGTGGAGGAGCTACTCCTCTGTTCTCCAGTCAGGGACGGGAAGAATATTTTAGACACAGACAGAAAACTTTACACAAATTCAGCTCTCCCTTCCCCATCTCACTGTCTGTCACTTTCTTTCTCTCCCTCTCTCTCTCTCTCCCTCTCTCTTTTCTTGCCCGATCAAAACTGGAAAATGTTGCTTTGAATAGCCAAAAGAAAGAAAAGCAGGCAAACAAGAGCACGAGACCATGTTTACTTCCAGTATATCTATAGCCAGGCCAGGTTTCTGTGTCAGCTGGGACCAGGGCTGTTGAGTTGTCATGAGTATATCTGCTGAACCGCCAGCCAAGCCAGTCATCAGGCAAGTGCCAGTTCCTCGTTGCTATTTGTGTTTGAGCCTAGCCCGCACACTAGCGAGCTTTCCCTTCTTTCTGTTTTCCTCCTCCAGCCCCGTCCTCCCCAACTTCTTCTTGTGGCAAGGAGCATGTGTTACAGCGGTCCGTCACTCCTCTGCAAAAAAAAAAAGCGTGTGACCGAGCCTTCCCCGTCCCTTTCAGACCCATTGTGTCACTGAAACAAGAGGCAGCAGCAAAGTAGTCGACTAAACACGATGTAGCAAGGGGGATGGGGGGGGGGGGGGGGGAAGGGTTGTGGGGGGTTGTGGGGGAGACGACGGTGGCCCCAGTGTGCCTGCTGCTGCCGCTATATACCGGGGCTCCCGTGACTTGTTGGTGGTTGTTGTTGTGGGGTCCCCCCACAACCCCCCACACAGGGGCCTGGACTGTCTTTTGTGTCAGCGTTCAACCCAACGCTGTACTTGTGAAACTAGATAAATGGATTAGGGGTGCAGAGATACGGGCGGGCATCTTCAAGAGAAGACAACAGCTATGTTTAAGGGAGGAGGGGGGAGGGAGGGGGGGGGGGATGGAAAAGACATTTGTGACTACCAAGGGTCGAGTCTGTTGTGGGAATAGCCTGCTTCTGCCAAAAAAAAAGACAAGACAGTGATAAACTTTCCTCGCCATGCAGTCACCTCTCCCTCTCTCTCTTTGTCACACACGCACGCACGCGCGAGCGCGCGTGGGCACACACACACACACACACACACACACACACACACACACACACACACACACACACACACACACACACACACACACACACACACACACACACACACACACACACACACACACACACGCACACTCACTGCCACAATGCACAATTCACGACTAAAATGAATGGATTGCCACACTGTGACACATCTCAGTTGCAGGGGGAGATGGTCCTTGTTCAACAACAAAAGGCTGTGGTATTATGGGGGGCCACAGTTTGTGACAGGATGCTAAATTGTTTTAGGGTCAACAACTTATTCTTTTTTTCTGCTCTTTTTTTTTCTTTCTTTTTGCATATCCACCAAGCAAGTTCAATTCTCAGTCCTAAAAAAAAAAATAGAAAAAAATGCAATCCATCTTCAATTGAGTTCAGTACTCAGAAGGGTTGCTTAGCTTTGTAGAAGTTGTATTTATTCATTTAGTAATTATTATTTTTATTTAGTCATTCATTCATTCGTTCATTCATTCATTTTAGTGATTGTTTAACAAATATTAAGTTGTTTTTGTTTCTGCAAATGCAACTTAAAACCTCTAAAATACATGCCTTAACATAATTTATACTGATGAAATGATTAAATAAGATGTTTTATTTTTATTTGTATGGTGAGAATATTAATTTGAATTCTAATTACCATATATCTGATTATCACAATTATAATTACGGAGCAATCATGTAAGCATTATTTACTGTGCTTCATATAATGGTCATATAATGCTTTCAAAAGGCACAGATAATATTATGCACATTTACCTCTACAGTACATTCCCAGTGTGCTTGCTGTATATTTATTTTAAATGTGTTTGTTTTGTCTTCTTTTTTATGTTTGAGGCTCAATTTTAGCCCCCCACCCCCCCTTTACATTGTGGCCCCAGGCACATTGCATGGGGAGAAATGCCTGGAAGTGGCAGTCTAATTATCAGCTCCAAATCCGTTCATTACTCATTAGACAATTCGCTGTGTATCCACTTGCTAAATGAATAATTTTGTATATATTATGAAAACACAATGTTATGGCCTGCAGCTAACTTTATTGTGCTAACCTCACGCTGCTTTGCTACAAAAGCAATAAATGGGGCAGCAAGAGAGGTTATTTAATTTCACCCACAAAAGCCCAGGCTCATGAGACGATCATGTGATGTGCAAATGGGCGAGGAAGGGGAATTGTGCAATTTGCACACCTGCTTTCAGAACCCCACACCATAATGTATATACTGTCTGTAAGCACGTGTGTTATTGATTACAGACAGTTTAGCCGTTTGCTTAATATTATTCAAGTTAGAAGTTAGAACAGGTCTGGATGTTTTATGGCTCTACACAATTACAATAACACATTTTATACCAAAAACCTAGAAACCTTTAAACCAATACGAAGTTGGATTCAAACTTTATATCTCTTTATGTCGCACTTTAAAATCTCCTCTATTAAACAATTGGTGATAAAACTATTAGCATAGACTTCCTACTGAGATGCGTTTGTTTGTGGCTGAATAAAGTTGTTTAAAATGCGAGTCAAGGCGGAATGACCTCGGGACAGGTCAACAAAACCTCCCGTGACCTTTGTTAATTTTTCAACATGGCCCTCGACTGCGTGACTGTTTGGCGGGTGTTCATTTAACCACTTAAAACCCAGCATCCCGCATTGTGGGGAAAGCTTTCGCTGAAAATAGCAGGTCGACCAGCTATTTTCAGCGAAAGTTTTCCCCACAATAACAGAAAACAGAAAACAAAAAATACACTGGTATTGAGCCTTGAGGGACTCCGGTTACCCATATGGCCGGGGTTTAAGTGGTTAAGTGACACAGATTTATGCGCGTATAAGGAAAGGAAGGCATAATAACTGACCCCCTTTTCCTCACAGGTATAGCAGGGTCAACATTGACCAAGAATAGCCTTAATAAAGCCATGGGTAGTCTGTAAATTCCTCTTTTATAATCCTTTTTCACGAGTTTTTCCTAACTTTAGTCAGAGAGACTTGTTTCGATTCCAACCACGTCCTATTGGACAATTAATTGCTCATGGATGAACGTTGTGGAAAAGAAGTGTCACTTTAACTGTTCATAAATAAATTATACAGCCTATATTCCTTAACAATTTTGACGTTGCCTGCCCAACATAATTTACATGAAAATACTGCCCACGTTGTGTGTATTTCCCCACCTTTTTTAAATACCTTTATATATCTGTAACGTGCGAGTTAAAGCTCTGTTGCTGCTGGTCATAAACACAGCACATGAAACATATTAATCGCCCATAGAGGTCGCTGCGATATTGCAAAACAGATGCGCATTAGTCACTCCACAGGTTTAAACCATTGAAATCCTTCACCCCCTGGGATAACTTTTGCTGACTTTTCTTAGAAAATGTGGAAATAATAGCTACTATAAGCCTAACGCCAATTTTATCATACGAAGGTTTCTTTTTTCCTTTTTGAAAATTAATGTAACAGTAATCAGTCATCTTTCAGTGTCTTATTGTTTGGACAGCAATCATACTTTTATTTTTTATATTTAAGCGTTGTGAGTCGCGACATCACAATCTTATTACCCCAGCTTGATCGGTGGTTATTATTAGTATCTGTCAGGCTCAATGTATTTCAAACAATAGCAAAAAAGCGAAATGTAAAATTACAATCTCACATCACAGCTTACACATTATTATCTTCGGCTCCTATTAGGCTACTGAAGCGAATCAATATTTGGTTTTGGTAACTGATGGGGGTGCAAAAGGAGCCGCCTCCCTCCATACAGACTAATGATCATTATCAGACTGGCAACAGACAGGACCCCAAACCACTGATCCCCCTGGAAGGCTAAAAATGTCACCCAACCGGCGTTATAATATAGCAGAAACCCCTCCTAACCGAAAAAAAGAAAAGGAGGAGAAAAAAAGAAAAATATTAATAATTTATTATCGAATCGAGTTCTCTTTCTGACAGATTAGATTTTAACCATTTGATTTTGTTTGGACTGGGCGTTCCCATATTATTACTTAATGACGTTCCCAGCTGCTGCTGTCCATTTTGTGTCAGCAGCAACCATCTGGCCACTTATTAGCACCTCAATGCATCGAGCTGCTTCCCTCCCTCTCATCACGACACAGTGGAATAACATTAAGCCCAATGCAGAACAGCACCATTTTCCCCCCGTTCCTTTCCCCCAAAAATATTGGAAATACGTTTTGTTTTAGGACTCAGTATAAGAAAATAATTTCCCTGGATAATAATAGTCTGATTAATAATAATAAATGTAATAATAATAATAATAATAATAATAATAATAATAATAATAACAATAATAATAATAATATATTGTTATTGTTATTATTGTTATTATTATTATTATTATTATGTCCTGATTTGTATTTGTTGTTGCTGTTTTTTGTAACCATAATTCATGTCTAAAAACATATAAATCAAATCAACATCAGAAACAGAAACGAAAATATGAGCTGGGATATTCATTGGTTTTCTCTATAATTTCATTTCGTTTATTAGGCAAAATATACGATCTGGACAAATTCCGTCAACGCGCTATTTACAAATTTAAATCACTTGGTATTTACATTAAAGGAAGACACCAACAAAAAAACACAAGATAAAGAGACAAAAATAAAAAGCCTACCAAACTGTCCCAGCCTGCCTGGGCAAAGTAGAGAGGAGGATTATAGGCTACACAACTATAGAGGAAGTATTCCATCCATCCACAGGATATTACCAAATTACGCCATTTGTTCTGTACCGACTGAACGCTACGCTGCATTAGGATATTTTTCATTGTCCTTTTTTCAGGAGTGTGTATAAAGTCTTTTCAGTCTTTCTTTCTTTCATTCGTTTTTTTGTGTGTGTCGGATCCCGTGGCAACAGCGATCACACAACTATGTGTCTTGATCAGGCCGAGGACAGGGCGGTGGGGACCCGCTGATCAGGCCGAGGACAGGGCAGTGAGGACCCGCTGATCAGGCCGAGGACATGGGGCAGTGATCAGTGATCAGGCCGAGGAGAGGGCGGTGAGGACCCGTTGCGTTGCTTCTTGTTGGTTCCTGGCGCTGGAAGGCAGAGAGAATCTAAGATAAGAATAATACAAAGGTATAGATAAATAAATGACCCGCCATGTTCAGACAGCGGGTTTCAATAATATTGGGGGGAGAAAAAAAAAGAATGAAAATCGTCTAGACAATTCAAATGCATGTTATGCATTTGAAATGTCTAGCTGATTTTCATTATTTTTCCCCCATTCATTTTACAACATCCTGCACCCTTTCCTCTATTTTTGATTCCCCTTTGATATAAAATACATTTTAAACACGTTTAGGAGTTGATTGCGTGGATATCAACAACTAGCACAAAGGCCATTAGTCCAGCATACAGAGCTATAGCGGCTGGTCAAATAAAAAAAAATAAAAAAAAGAGAAAGCGAGAGAGAGAGAGAGAGAGAGAGAGAGAGAGAGAGAGAGAGAGAGAGAGACATGAGGCCCCCATGTCTCTCTCTCCCTCTCTCTCTCTCTCTCTCTCTCTCTCTCTCTCTCTCTCTCTCTCTCTCTCTCTCTCCCCCATGATGGGGAGAGAGAGAGAGAGAGAGAGAGAGAGAGAGAGATAGAGAGAGAGGGAGAGAGAGAGAGAGAGAGAGAGAGAGAGAGAGAGAGAGAGGCTGGATTCATGCTAGTGAAAATTGTAGCACTTGAAACGGGGTAAACTTCTATGCTAGAACGCTCCCCTGGGCTGCAGGTTTCCCAGGGGTCTTTAGGAAAAGCACACAGCCCAGACAGAGCCCGTTTTCCTCGGTGACTTGATAAGTAGCCATACTCCCCCAAGAGGGAAGGAATTAAAGGGGGGCGGGATGAGACCCCTGTCACCCTTAAAAGAATATGAGGCCAAATTACCCACATCGCAAAACTGTCAAAGCCATAAACTGTGCACATATATATTATTTCTAAAACCATATTCTAGCACACACATATTTATTTTGGAATTTAAGTGTCACTATAATTCTTGGAAATGCAGTAAGCTAAATTGTTAGAAACTGTTCAAATAATTACATGCAAAGTTTCTCGTTGGCCCATTCATTATATTTTATTTATTTTATCCAGAAGTTACAACTAGGTTAATTGTTGTTACTGCGCAATACAACACACACAACAAATATGATGACAGAGACGCATGTTGCAAATCATATTTTAAATGAAGTATTTGCGGTGGCTATATATACAATTACATAATTAAATATGCACTTTGATCAGAGCCTTAAAGAGAAGAAAAGCTCACCTCTCATGGAGGGGTCGAAAGGAGGACTTCAGGGACTGTGTCGGAGGCGAATCAGTTCTTACACCGTTTTCATGGTCTAAAAACGAAAGACAAATAGTATAGGAAATTAATTAATTATCGTTAGCTTTTTTTAAACTGTTGTCTACGTAGATTAAATGAAATTAAAGTGTGTGTGTGTGTGTGTGTGTGTGTGTGTGTGTGTGTGTGTGTGTGTGTGTGTGTGTGTGTGTGTGTGTGTGTGTGTGTGTGTGTGTGTGTGTGTGTGTGTGTGTGTGTGTGTGTGTGTGTGTGTGTGTGTGTGTTTGCGCACGAGCACGTTGCTGCTTAGCTGTCCAATATAGACTCAGGTCTAACAAGTTCAGACTTCTATAATAGTCTAAAGTGAAAAGCAAAAGTGTTTCTTTCAGCAGCAGAGCAGACAGAATCAGGAGAGAGTTCATAATCCTCACCTATGTGCTTAGGACTGTGGAGGTCTCGGGGTGTCTTGTTGTCATTGCTGAGCGCCGCTGCAGATGTGACCGGCGACACCACCACCGATGTCGGCTGCTGCTGCTGCTGCTGGGTCGGCAAGTGGTGGTTATGGTGGTGGTGGTGATGGTGTTGGTTAACTCCCAGAAAAGACCTCACGTTCAGCAGTGAGTTTTGGCCCAGAAAGGCGCCATTCGTCCAATTGTGGAACTTCCCGATCTGGCATGTGTACAGTCCGTGGCTGGGGAGGAAGGCCGGGTGCGTCTGGAGCTGGTGGTGGTGGGGGGCCGCCGAGGAGGGGTGGTGGGGGCCGCCGGCCTGGGGGCCCGACGGAGACGTGGGTTTCTGAGTGGAGCTGTCGGGACTGGTGGCGGTCTCCGCTAAGGACCATATTTTGGGCTTATTGTTGGCCGGGAGAGGAAAACTCCCGGGTCTGTCTGGGGACAAAACCCGCGTGTTGTTATTGTTACCATCCGACGTGTCTTTACTCCCGTGGTGGACCGAGATGATGGCGCCCTTAGACTTGTCGAAGGCCTCGTGGGCCTGCAGGGCGAAGGCCCGTCTCTTCTCCATGCTGTCCAGCTCCCCGCCGACCCCCCTGATGTGGTCCCTGTTGTTTCCGTCGTTTGATTTATCGTCGTCGTCCTCGTTGCTTTGATCCCCATCGTTGTCGTCGATTTTGTCTATATCAATGCTCTCCAGATCGATCTCCTCCTCGTCTTCGTTTTTCTCGCCGTCGTCGTCGCCGCTGCCGAACAAGTTGCCGTCCTCCTCCTCGTCCTCCTTGGTCCTCGCGCCCCACGTCACCTTGTTCTCCTTCTTGAGCCTCCTCCTGGCGTTGGCGAACCAGGTGGAGACCTGCGTCAGGGTCATCTTGGTGATGATGGCCAGCATGATCTTCTCGCCTTTGGTGGGGTACGGGTTCTTCCTGTGCTCGTTGAGCCAGGCCTTCAGCGTGCTGGTGCTCTCCCGGGTGGCGTTCTTGGGCCTGGCCGGGTCCCCGTACTGGAACTGGCCGTATGGGTAGAAAGCAGGCGAGGTGTGGGCAGCGAAGCTGGCAGGGTGGACGCCAGGGCTGTCCTTCAGGTCGTACTGGGAGCCCTTTACACATTATGGATAAAGAGATCATGAGTTTTAGGCCCTTGTATCATACAAACAACACTCACATATGAGTTTATTTTTATTTTTGATAACTACTCGTTTATATGATGTTTTTGCATAGTATTGTATATTTATTTGTCTGGCATTAAGTGTTTCATGAATTGCACAGGACAGCAATGTAAACATCCATAGTGCTTTCTTGGGTTTAATCCTTTTAGCATGAATTGAACTTCACTTTCTGTGCTTTTTGGGGACAAACTGTTAATAAAGTATTCAATAAATCAATAACTAAAGTTTTTTTAGGCATAAGAATTGTACGTCATGCTGATATCACGACAATTGACAATTAAAATGGGTGAAATCGAGCTATGTACGAAATCCCGAGAGTGCCAAATGCACATGGCTCAAACTTTCCTACAAGTGTGTAGTCGATGTTCTCAACTTGCCACATGTCACATGCTATGACGTCCGCGTGGACCGCGTCTACAACACAGATGCGATTCCCAGTAGTACCTAGAGGCCTACACATTCTACAATTAGCTCTTTTCCCTCTATATCAGTTTAACAACGACACACAACATGTGTACAAGTTGAGAAAAACAAGAATTGTCATGGCTCTATGATCCACAGTCACAACTTCAGCGCCCAACAGCCAAATTCCCCTGCACACGCTTAACCTATGAGGTAAGCAGTTTGGAGCTCTATGTGAAGTTATTACACCATGATGCCATACGCTTGTCAGGCCCGTGGTATAGCCTAGGCCAGTGTTTCTGAAAACTTTTAAATAACAAGGACCCCCCTTAACTCTGACAGTGTACAAATGGAACCAAATGGACCCGTTAGGGTCCATTTGGTTCCATTTGTATACGGTCAGAGTTACAGACTTGTAAGGGTCAATTTAGAACCCACCCAAATTAACCATGAGAGTCGCTACTTTTTTTACAATGACATGCCATTTTGTCGCCTATATTCCCACACACACGACTAATCGTGTGGCCAATTATATGTATATTTCATAGGCCTACTTCTATGAATTATGTCTTGACTGACAACCATTTGTCCAGGGCGTCGATATAGAGTCAGTCAAAGCTAAAGAGTTGTGAACCCGATGGCCTTCTGGCTCGTTGAAGTGCTATAACACTTTTATTACTGTTAGTAGGCCTATATTTGAAGTCTAAGCCCAATCATATCCAGAACGATTATTTATTTTAATAAATGACAGTAAAGGCCTAACATATTCCTTTCTTGTCTTAAAATCGCAACGCAATGGAACGGCAGTCTACCATAAGCATAACACATGACACACACACACACACACACACACACACACACGGTAATTAAGGGCATATTATAGTAATATAAAATTATGAATATTAATTTAGTCTATTACAAGGAGAAAAACTTTCCATACACTTGATTTGTAGCACTAAAACGGAGGCCATAGAAGTTGTTAGCTTTATGTCGGATAAATAAAAAACATCCCGTTAGTATTTCGGTATAGGCTTCTTTACACGGCAGCTCATTCCAGAATTATATAATAAATACTAATATGCATGGCTTATGTTTGTTATAAATATTAGGCTAACTTGCATCCAGGTAAACAAACGATCAAGCGAGCAAAACAAGGATCTTGAACAGCAAACAACAACAACAACAACTGAGCTTTCAAGCTATATAAACAAGCAAATACAACTTCTAAAACCTTAAGAAAACCCATATGCTATTTAAGATTGGGAGGAATAAATTATTTCCAGGCAAGAAGAATCGTTAATCCTTTGCTGAAAGTTGTCTTTTAAACAGCAGCATTATTTTTTTTCAGACACGCGCGTCCATTTTTTTCCAGAACCTTTACATAGCTAATAGGTCTATACTTAAAACAACAATAATGTAGGCCAGTAGATCTCAAAGTGGGGTCCAGTGGGTTCCTTGAGAGGGTTCTAAATTGACCCTTTACAAGTCTGTAACTCTGACAGTACACAAATGGAATCAAATGGACCCTAACGGGTCCATTTGATTCCATTCGTATACTGTCAGAGTTAAAGGAGAGACCGTTTAGCTGTGCTAAAATAACAGCAAAAGAAACACAGTTCTTACCATTTGGGAGAAGAGAGCTAAGTCCGCGCTGGTGTAAGGCAGAAAAGCACTATAGTTATGAGCATAGGGGTTGGCATACATGCCCAGCACCGAGGAGACAGCCGCCGCCGCCGCGGACGGGCTTCCCCCGATGTCGGCGCTCCCTCCGCGGGACGAGGGCGTCAGCACCCCCGGTCCTCTGTCGCTCCCGTAGACCTGGGAGGCACTCAAGTACTGCGGGTAGCCCAGCTGGGGGAAAGACATTTTTTCCTCCACCTTTTAATCTCGCACTGTGTGTAACAGCTAAAATCGCCAGGAAAGAAAAACCGTGCGTAAAAAGTGAGAGCCCTCGAACAAGAACACCCCCCAAAAAGAAGTCAAAGTGTTTCAAGAAGCCCACACCAGGAGAAACCAAACCCCGTGTGTTGTAAAAAGGTAAAGTAAAAACAACCCGATCTTCCTTCCTTAAATCTCGGCTTCTCTCTTTTCTCCCCCAAGTCCACTGTCTGGATGTGATCTGATCAACAATTGAGCTCCAACTGACGTGCCTGCCCCGAGGTCTCGGGCTGATCTCTCTCAGATACAATTTGAAGTTGATGCTTTGATTGGCATTCCTACTTGAGCCTGCAAGCTCCTCCTCGTTGTGGAGCATGTGGATAGAGCTAGAGCATTGGCTGGGGCCACTGACTCTCCGCGTGTATGGAGTATTGTATGTTAAATGTTCAGCATTAGACTCCATTCACCGAAGCTTTGATTGTTGTATGACAACCTGTCTACACGATTTTTTACAGCTGTCCGACACATAGGGGGGGAAGTAAACCCGACTGAAGAAGGAACTTACTTTGAATAGATTTAAATTATAATTAACAGGGAAGATAGCCTACTCCACCATACTCCACAGAGAGGAACATTGGTTGTTATCGCTGATGGGCTGCCTGGTGGTGCGTTCTATTTAATTTACAGATCGGGTGATGATGGTTAGAAATGCTTTCAATTAGCGTGCTACTGAAAATAATTGATTGATTGATTGATTGAATACTTATAACAGTTTGGCAAAAAACAACAACACAGAAAGTACAGTCTTATTATTGAATAGCCCATATTGTAATCTATGTTTGTATTTACTGATGATCAAAAAAATATTTCAAATACCTCAATCAAAAAGGATTTAACGGTTTTCCCTCTTTTTCCCTTTTTTTGGGTGTAATTAATTACAGTGTTGTGTTTTCCTGATCTGAGATTATTTTTAAACTGAAACTTTCAGAGCGAGGTGGAGAATATAGGCCTATAGTTTATTTATCTGTGATTATTATTGAATAGCCCATATTGTAATCTATGTTTGTATTTGATGATCAAAACAATGTTTTCAAATACATCAAAGTTTTGACTGCATGCGGTAACTAATTATTATTCTGAGCTATATAAAGATCCTGTTTAGTTTATTTTGATCTTACTGAAGTTTGCCTTATTGGTTTAACTTTGTTAAATATCTCTCTCTCCCTCTCTCTCTCTCTCTCTCTCTCTCTCTCTCTCTCTCTCTCTCTCTCTCTCTCTCTCTCTCTCGCACGCAGGCACACACATGCGCGCACGGGCACACGCACGCACGCGCACACACACACACACACACACACACACACACACACACACACACACACACACTCTCTCTCTCTCTCTCTCTCTCTCTCTCTCTCTCTCTCTCTCTCTCTCTCTCTCTCTCTCTCTCTCTCTCTCTCTCTCTCTCTCTCTCTCTCTCTCTCTCTCTCTCTCTCTCTCTCTCGCTCACTCTCTCTCTCGCTTTCTCTCTCAGACGTGAGTATGCGTGCGAGAGAGCGCGCGCACGTGTGTGGACTTAAAGCAGATTGCAGTTGTCTTTGCATTGCAACAACAAAAGCTCTTAAACGTTTACGTGTTTCGAGTGAATTGGAATGATGAAAAACAGGGACAACTTTAACACCTAACCTGGGACGTATACATTCTGCAGGGTTTTTATAGTCTCAGTTTTACCTTTCGAGGGATATATTTTCATTATGGTTATTTGCTATTGAAAAATTACGACTTTTTAGCTGGTCCTGCACAAGAAAAGTCACTCTAGACTATAGGCTACTCAATTTGTCAAACTCACTTTTTGAGCCTGTCAAATGTATTCACTTGAAATAACGTAATTTAGAAGTTAAAATCAATAGATCAAAATGTACAGTGTGAAGTCAGAGGCATAATAGCCTACCTTCTTAATAACTTTTTAAATGTTGGCCTATTTATGAATTATTGTCAAACAATAATTTCACAAGCCTCTTTGGTCATATAAAATAAATTAATCAGAAGGCTAGCTATTATAGCCTACATTTTGGTCACATCATCTATATTTACGTCTTTATAAAAAAAATCCATTTACAGTTCTAATATCATTTTAGATTTTAACCACTTTAACCATTCTGTTAAACTTTGGCCATTCAAAAATAGATCTGCTATTTAAAAAAAATCGTGAACATTTGTGAAAATCTTTGAATATATATATTTTTTAAAGCAAAAAACATGATCGATATATTTTACCACCCCTGTAGACCACTCTACTTTTGCCGATCTTGACAGGTGGTCTTCACCTGTACTCTGGTCTGGTGTTCACGTTTTAAACAGTTGGTTCTTCTTTTTTGTAATCACCTAACTAACTCCCAAACCGTGGTGATTGGGGTTTGTGTAGATGTAATGCCTTAACGCAGTGGTTCTCAACCTTTTCAGGCTGCGACCCCCCCCCCCCCCCCAAAATAATCATATTTGAACTGGGGACCCCCCACCCTGACAAGCAGTTGGAATTATTAAGTTGACTCGGTTCCACAGATAAATATTATCTTAAAATAGCTGATCTACACAAAGCCTCACGTTGTGAGGCTTGTGAGCTTGTAGATCTGCTATTTTATGTTTCCTCTTTCTTATATTATTTTATTTGACAATTTGTCCAATGTTTGACCAGTTTTTGGTCTTTTTTCAATTCTATATTTTTTTGTATTACCTTAAATTGTCGCATGTTTGTCATCTGGGTACCCCCCCAAATCACGTGGGGACCCCTTTGGGGGTCCCGACCCCCAGGTTGAGAACCACTGCCTCAACGACAGAACCCGAGCAGTCAGTATAGATTGAGATCTGCACCAGATGGCTCCGAGTGGATATTGCGAGCACGGAGGATGTGTTA
>NC_139940.1:31943399-31950899 GCF_963454915.1 Gymnoscopelus microlampas | reverse complement strand
TTTCATTTCATTTATTTTCTATCTTTTCATTTTTTGTGTGTATCAAAAAGGTCTTAAAAGTCCTTAAATCATGTGGAGACCCCCTGGGGGTTCTGACCCACAGGTTGAGAACCACTGATGTTGACAACAAAAAAAGAAAGAAAGAAAGAAAAGGAATTGCAACGGTCTTATCCCTCATCCACATGAACACCAGAGTCCTATATTCTGGGGCCTAACGTGCACCGAAAATCGCAATGCATCACAAGCTTGTAGGCTATTTTCGATGAAGAGATTTCTCGTAGAGGGAAAAAAGAAGTGGACCAAGTATAGAGCCCTGGGGGACCCCGGGCAACTAAGTATATAGGATTTAAGTGGTTAAAGTTGAAAGTCCGTGAATCATCCTGATTTCGCTAATTTGTCCTCCCCCTCTGGTGGCAAGAAATATTACGACTGATTCTCTCTGTCACAAAAGACAAAAAAAGAAGAAAGAAAAATAGGCCAGCTCAGGAGTAAGTTGCCCCCACACTTGGGTCTGTCTTCGCACCGAGTTTATCATCTCCCTTTTACCTTGTTTGCCTGATTTAGATAATTCTGTGTTCTGTATTCTGCATGTATTCTTTTTTTAGACTTTGATGGAGGTGTTGTAACCAGTCTTTTAATCACAGCCAAATCGATGAGACACTATCGGACAAGCCATCGCGGTTGTATATCTAGATTTTATAGCTCTGGTTTCGATACATATTAACGTGTCACTCCTGGCAAAGAGTTTGCTTTTGTCCTACCCAGTCAACATTTATTTCTCATTATTTAGGCCCGTGATGAATTTAGACCCTGCTGCACAGGGGTAAATGTTTCATTTATCCATTTGTAATTACTCTGAGATTGCACAAATGTAACCAAATGATTACACAAGTGTACACTCTCAGAATTCAATTAACACTGAGAGTTCTGCTGTGTGAAGTTGGCCCTATCACATGCGTGCCTCCATGGCTCCAATGGAAGTCAAAGGGAGCGAACCCTACATTACAATAACATCAGTTATGTTGACAGTTGGCTACTACTGCAGAGGTCAAGGGTGTCTCGGAGAACTAATAACAGTGGTGAAAGATAGTCTTTTCCTGCCGCTGGGAGTGCCAAAGTTGAGGTGAGGTTAAGAATCCGCAGAATGTCCCTTTTGTGCTTTTTCACACAGATTATCAAATTATGTGTCGAAAACCAAAACACCTTTTTCCCCGGACAGAGAAGACATGAGATGAATGTCAATGATATCAACAGACCATCACAACTGTCCCCAATAACGCCATACATGCGAGCACACGCACACGCGCACGCGCACACACACACACACACACACACACACACACACACACACACACACACACACACACACACACACACACACACACACACACACACACACACACACACACCAGTCCCATCAGATCAGGCCTGTGTCCATTGTTGCCAGATTCTGTGAGAGAAACAAGCAACCAGGTCTAGGAAAACCAGCCCAAAAGAAGTGACTATGGGCCACACGAGCACTTTAACATATATATCAGCTATTTGAAAATAGCAGATCTACAAGCTCACAACGCGACGCGTTGTGCGCTTGTAAATCGGCTATTTTTAAATAAGATCTTGCAGGGTAATTATAATAAGCAGATCTGGCAACCCTGCCTGCGTCACAGCGTCAAAACTACTTGCCTGTAGGCGACGTGAGAGGCCTGCTAGTTTTAAGCCAGGAGACATTTGATACCAGAGACAAACTGCACCACGCCTATAGGTAAGGAAGCCAGGAATTTCCTGAAGTAATAAAAGAGGTCTATTCTAGGTGTCAGAAGGTCAAGATGTTATGTACTTGACAGTTAAACACTTGGCGGGGCGGTTCTCCATCAGGTTTGACATGTCAAACACCGCTTGAGCTCAAAATGTTCCCAATATTAAAGGTGTGTATAGTAGCTGTTGAATGTTCAGCTCTGTTGCCAAAATATTGTGTGCTTTTAGTCATACTGTATGTCTAAACGGATATACATGCTAACCACAGGAAGGCTGTGGTATAGTATCAGTTTACTACACACTGATGCAGATGAATTTACCTGTATGAATATATGGAAGAAATAGGTAAATATTTTGTGAGTACTAAATGAGTGCTGCAGTAAAAGAAGCAATGTAGAGAACTACCATTATATTTAAAACGTTTTATCATTTTATGGCTGTTCGTCCAGCCGTTGACCACTTCAGTCCCAAACAAGATACCTTGCATGGAAAACAACTAGCTGGATTACCATGGAATTAGCGGTGCACCTTCATAACCCCAGAGGATGCATCATTCACATTGCAGAGAGATCCAAAAACATCCAACATAAGAAAAATTAAATACAGAACTAATGCAGTCATACAATTTACAACATACTATTCAACTAAAATACCCAAAACAAGTACAACATATACTGTAAATGGAACCTGCTAACAACTAATCAGTTTATACAGGTCTATATAGGACAACCTCGGGCAAATTATAATATATTGTTTTACTATAGCTCTTTTTGAGACCAGGTTACAAAGTACTTTCCTATATTAATATGTAACTTTCCTCTTCTACCCCGGATTTGAACTTGGTTTCCTGCCCAAGTGCTGTCATTTTTATCATTGAGCTAATAGAGCCGGCCTGTTTGTTCAGGGGATAAATTGAATCTTGACCATCAGGTCAAAATGTGTGTCAGACCCTGTGTCTAGGTGAGACATCAACTTTGACACGATCTAAATGTCTCAATAGAAGAGCAGGTAGACAAAATACAACCACCCCAATTGTATAAGTTATATACTTACTCTACCATACAGATTGGACAAAATGTAATTGTATTCATGAAAAATGACATACCCCATAGCTGCCTGAACTCTAGATTTGAGAGCCCGAACCTCTTGTAAGGTATAAACAACAGTAACATAATAAAGAAAATCACTACAACTCCATGCTCGTAAATACACAATTATATGCATTGTTTACAACATATTCAGAAGTGGGGGGACAATTACCTTTGTTTTTATCAAGATTAAATGCCCACATAAGACTTATTTGAATTCTGCAGGATTATCGATTCCACCAAACATTAATTATACTCCTGTTAAAAATGAACCTCTGGTGAAAACACAGGGCTTACTTCATCCCCAGACAGAGGAAAATACACCTGGCTCCCAACCACGCGCCACAAAAAAAGGCAATAGCCAAGGATGTGACTTTTTCCTCCCCGAGGGCACTCTCAGGGGTGGGTAATAAACGGGTGGGCTCAGATTTTGATGTGGTTAGGGGCCGAGGGGAGAGAAATGTGAGAAGGGGTGTTAATTGTTTTGGCTCTTTGCTGGGGAAACATATCAACATTAGATCTAATGGAGGTTAAAGACTCTCATTGCCATAGGGGCTGGAGCTAATGAATAGCTAGCTAGACGGTTAGAGGAAGAGAAGGGGGGAGGACGACTGCTTGACTTAATGTACTGTTTACTGGCCTTTTAAAGGTTTTTACAACATTGAGGTGGGTGATTCAATGAGGCAACGACTTAAGGGATTAGCACTAAGAATTCATTATGCTACTTTATTTTGAAATCAATATTTCGGATGAGGGATCTATAATTATAAGCACAGTTATTTGTAGCCACAATGGGAGCCCTTAAGGATAACCGTGGATTCAGCAATTAATATCTGCACAATTAAAGGTCAACCGTTTCCTCGTTACTATTAAGTGTACAAAAACCTGTTGCATAGCCTTCGAAAGACAAGTGTCAGTACTTGTATTTCCAAGACGCTGCAAGTACTTGGACACAGAAGCGAGGACTGCAGCTAATCAACCAATTTGGCAATCCATAAGCTAATTCCATTATTGTTTTATAGTAGCCTAACTTCTCTGTGAATAACTGGCCTCGATGCTTATGCATGCAGTATGCTCCGACACAATAGTGTATGTAGACAGCAGCACAATTCAATTGCAGATGTATGCAAAGTACAGTGAACATGTCAAATGTACAAGAAAAGACTGCACACAAAGAGAACACTGATATCAAAGCCGTTTTTCTTTTGTTCCAAGCATAATTTTATGCTAAATCTGACTTTGGGCCCAAACATTGGCTTGGAAATATTCATACGATTAAACATCCCCAATTCAAATGTGTATTTGTAGACCCAGAACTTGAAAAAATGTGAACTTGGAGAAAAAAAAATGCAAATTCGGCTTTCAGATGATATAATTCACACTTTCATTTATCAACAGAGTTAATTGAATTTTAAGGAAGGGCCTTCTCTGGGAAAAAAGGATATGTACACAGACGTATTCTTTTGAAATTACACGCTTTGATTGTGGCAGAGAGGACAGACATATAGATAAAATGATCAACAGACAGCGAGACAAATGGAATTTTAATGAGGGGGTTGCTTTTATCAGTTATCATGTCGTGAGTTTCTTGTCTTGATGTGGTGTTTGTACCAACAATTGATAGTGGTTGAAACCTGCTGTTTGTTGCTGGAGATCTGCTCCCCAGGCTGCCTCAGCCTCCCACTTCCTACACTCATATCACCTTGATCAGTGATCTAATTCACTCCATTTACACAGCTATGGGATTTAGCTTCCTGGAGTTTTTAATTGGTTATACACATGTAAACGATTAAGAAAGTAACGTAGAATAAAGGTAGACACAGACAGACCCAAAGACTCACTTTGATTTCTGACCCCCTGACCTGGAACACACAAATATATGACATTTTGGTCAGTCCTTGAAAAAACTCCATGACTGTGAATTCATGTTTCAGAACTTAACAGTATAGGGTACTGTACTATACTTTACTACTGTATGCCAAACTTTAGACTCTAAATCAGAATCAGAATCAGAATCAGAATCAGTACCGTACTGTGGATATGTGCTTTACTGCGATATTGTACTGTACTGTACTGTATTGTATGTGCTACAATACCATACTGTAGTGTATTCTACTACATACTAGAGCCTAAAAAACATATTTCCGTACGATATTAGTCCATAAAATATTATACTTGGAAAATATCAAACAAACCTGTGTATTGTATTGTCTTTAACCAGAAATAATATACTTTTGAATTGAAATTATATGTCAACATGGCTTCTGTGTTATGTAACCATTAATGTAAGCATTGTTTGAACATTTCAATATTGTGTATTCTGAGGACCTATAGAGACAGTGTTTTGTCAAGGTTACTGGTACAGTATGCATTCATGAGTTAATGAGTAAATAAGGGTTATAAAGAGCTCATGGGCTAGAAGTATACAGGAACAAAATATTATACCATCTTAGTGTAGATAGTTGCACAGCTCTTTGTAAATGGTAAGATACGGTACTCTGCTTATTAATTTAAGGCAGTGACGGGGTGGATTGATTGAACAAAGCATTGTATTTCCTCTTTCTCATATAGCTTATGTTGCTTGTAACTGTTTTCTTTGTTTGTTTTGTTGTTATTGTAAGCAACACAAAACAAGGACACAGATTAGAAGATTTTAGTCTTTTAACCTGCATCCACGCTGTGGTTTATTTCAGGCATTTTCACATTATTTTGATTGTCATAATGTAGAGAGGATATAATTGAGCCCTTGAAATGTGAGCAGGATGGCTTGATTAGTGATGTGCTGTGACAATGAGTACTCACTAGAGAGGGAAACATTTTTACATAGTGACAATGGGTAGTTGTTTACTTTTACATCTCAACAACCTTGTTCTCTTGTCTGCTCATTATAACCAGAAAGAAATCATTGTAGATCCTTGTATTTTCTGTTTACCAACGTTGAAAATTGAACACACCAAAGCGGTAGCGAGCTGCAACAATTATGATATGGTTTTCTTAGGCCATGTCCATATGGATGCGGATACAATTGAAAATGCTGTTTAGGTATTACAACAAGTTTTCCATCCACTCTATCTAATTACTTTGTCTACTATGCAGGAATACTGCTTGCAGAGTATGCAAAACTATGTTTTATCAACAAACAATCAAATTAGATAGTAGCAAGAAACTCTTTGAAAACAATTTGTCATTTTGGGTGTTTGGTTAGATCCTGGATTAAATGACAAGCACATGCCAGTGTTTTACTTATCCACACTAAAACACAAGACCAGAAAAAAACTTTGGAGAGAGAGTTTAAAAAGATCCGTTTTGGTGGTTGAAAATGCCGAATTAAGGTGGATGTACATCATATGCGTTTTTAGATATTCTCTATATCTATCTATCTAAGGCTCACTGAGAGTTCTATTCCAAACATAATCCAGTGGTGAGAAAGAAGTTGAGCTCAAAAACGTAGGCGCCGATTCTGTGGGTACTTTGAGCTCGAGCGCCGATGGAATTAAAAGGCAGGAAAATGCACTTGATGGGACTACTCATATATGCGACAGCTGGGTGGGACCAAATTTACATTGATTTGATAGTAATTCCACCCAGCATAAGCTGCATTGGCATAGCCCGCAAAACTAGCTGACACACCCTCTGAAAAGTCATAGCTGTGATTGGCAAACATTACATGCGCTGTCCAATCGAAAGCAATGATCAGATTAACCTCTTAGCTGTAGAACAAGCAGTGTTGCCAGATTCTGTGAGAGAAACAAGCAACCAGGTATAGGAAAACCAGCCCAAAAGAAGCGACTATGGGCCACACGAGCACAACATATACATCAGCTATTTGAAAATAACAGATCTACAAGCTCACAACGCGTTGCGATGCGACGCGTTGTGAGCTTGCAGATCGTCTATTTTCAAATAAAATCTTGCGGGTAAATTTTAATAAGTAGATCTGGCAACCCTGAGAGCATTCTAGTGTTGACAAGGAGCCTGCCTAGCGACTTTTCAAGATGTAATGTAGTGGCCATTCTGAAAGGTGATTTTCTTGAGAATCACATTGACAGAGATCACAAACTTGCACTGACTGTTCCTGTAACAACCTGCAGCTTAGAGAGGCATTTTTTCAGGCCTGTGGCATCTTAAAACCTAAAATCTACAGGATTCAATGAGGCAAGCAAGACTGAACCATGTTGCTGTATTGAACTGTCACAAGAAAATGTGTTACAATGCATATGAACCTGGCTGTAATGGCAGATTAATTAAACATGGCTGCCAAGGGTGATGGACTGCCCACACCAAGCACTATAACTATAAATATGTTGTTTAAAAATTGTTGTGCAAACTGAAGTGAATGGAAGAGTTCACACCACAACTATGTGGGTGCTCACATAATTATCATTATAGCTATTAGCTATAGTTATTTTGCCTTGTATATTTTATTGCATGCACTTGTAACATTTCCTTGTGTGTGAAATGATTTAACTTGTTTGTCTTGTTAATAGGCCCCTTGTCTCACAACCCTGTTGACAGTGGCGATATTGTGTTGGATTGTGGACTTGGCTTATGATTTATGTCCATGTTAGGCATTTCATGGTGGGTATTGTTAGTTAAACATTTGATCTCCAATTCCTGTAAAAAGTTTGTATGTGTGTGCGTGTGTGTGTGCGCGTGC
>NC_139940.1:31895899-31938399 GCF_963454915.1 Gymnoscopelus microlampas | reverse complement strand
TTAAGAACATGAGGACACAACAAAATAGTAGTCCTTGATTGTATAACACAACTGAACAAAAAGTGATCTAATAGATCTGACTGACACATAGATATAGCCCCCCCCAAACACCCCCCCCCCCCCCCCCCCCCCCCCCCCCCCCCCCCCCCCAAACACAAAATCTGTGGGAAACATGGAGATGCTCTACTGCAATATAGTTATGTATTAATGTATTAAGTTTGAGTATCTCTTTGTTTTAGTATCACCCAGAAAAGCTTGACATATGGATCTGGTAAATTCATTTACATACAAACAACTTTGTTAGCTAAACACTATGTAAAGACTCAGCCTGCATTTTCAGGGAATCAGCCTTTTACTCTCTCTCTCTCATCTCATTTAGAATCTCCACATGGTCCAGTAGTCCTAACCTCCTGTTTTGACCCTTTCAAACCCCCACCCCACCCCACCCCCACACGCAGGCATGCACGCACACACACACACACACACGCACGCACTCTCCTAGTGCTCTCGTGCGCGTGGCCGTGTCCAGTTAAACAAGGCGCTTGTTGTGGTGTTGTGACCCATAATTGTGGCCAGCTTCATGGCAGGTTTTGCAGGCCTTTTTTCTACCCTGGTGTCCAGTCTGCCTCCATCTGCCACTGCTCCACCAGCGTCCCACTGGGGAGCCGGGGCTAATTCTGCAGTCAATTAGCAGAAGGGCTGCTTTTGTTCTCTCACTGTTTCCCATGGGCCCTCTCTGCCTCGCTCTCTCGCTCTCTCTCCCTCTCTCTCTCTCGCCCTCTCCCTCTCCATCACTCCCCCTACATACATTGATAGCGGTATAGAGTGTCTGTTGACCATATTTCACTCTCCTCCGCTCCCTTGCTCACTGACCTTTGTGACATTGTTGGCCAAACGGTGTCTCTGGCAATGATGAGCCATAAAAAGAGATGGAATTATGACTGGACATTACGGAGGACAGCATTCGCACACTGTATCATGATAAACGTCAGCACAAACATGAATCAGGAACAGTATAAACAATAAATCACATCAGCTTCTGTTTCAACTCCCTGTGCCTGTGTTCATGGGTGTGGGTGGGTTCTTGAACATTTCAATACCAAGCTTACAACCAAGCCGTAAATATACTGTAACATTTTTGATTTTTTCTTTCTTTCTTTCTTTCTTTCTTTCTTTCTTTCTTTCTTTCTTTCTTTCTTTCTTTCTTTCTTTCTTTCTTTCTTTCCACACGAGGTAGTGTTAATAACTAGAATTAAATTGTTCAATTTATTTTTACCGTTTTTATTTACTTTAAAAAACACATATTGCAATGAAATCATCTGAAGTTTCTATTATAAAGTGCTGAGGTGAAGTAGCATTCATCATTTGATACAGTACATCTACAATATACAAAAAAATGTACCTAAAATGTAATCAGTGTATAGGACTCATACCTTAAAAGGAATGACAATTTGTTTCATTTTAGTGCTCGATCATAACAGATGACAGTTCCCTGTGCAGGTGGTGGTTATCTCATTCAGAATGAATCACCTGACTTTGTTTTACTCTCTAATAACAATACGCCGCCTTTAAAAACACACCTTACATCCCACATGAGATTGCATTACGTACATTAAAACACTGAGCAGATATGAATCCTCCTCTCTCCCCGCCACTTTAAAAAAGAAGCATTACTTTAAGAAAAAAAAAAAAAAAAAGAAGAAGAAGAAAAAATACCAGGAGTAAAACCAGGTAGAAATGATTATTTTTTTTCCTCCTAGTTCTTTTGATCGATGCAGCACCCCGCGGGTCTTACCCTGCTGTTGTGCCCGTGGCTCTACCTGGCCCCACTGAGCTGTACCTGTCTCAAGTTAATAAATCATTTTTGGGTTATAAAATATTCAAAGGAGTGGGGGATCAGGCAGGGCCAGGTTAAAGCATTTCTTAAATTTTCATGGCATGACAGCCTGTTTCCACATAACCGCCCCCTCTTAGCTGTTTCGTGCTCTGGATGGCGTGCACGCTCGTGTGTGTGTGTGTGCGTGTATGTGTGTGTGTGTGTGTGTGTGTGTGTGTGTGTGTGTGTGTGTGTTGTGTGTGTGTGTGTGTGTGTGTGTGTGTGTGTGTGTGTGTGTGTGTGTGTGTGTGCGCGTGTGCGTGTGCGCCTGCACGGGCGCGGGCGCAAGAGTATATGGGGATCGTCTGCGTCACTCTAATAGTGTAGAATTACACTTGTATTGGTGTCACTAGCATATGGGGTCTGTGTATACCCCAAGGCCCATCACTCTCCCTTCCACATTCCTCTGTCATGCCATTTAAAGTGATATCATTTGGGCAAAGCTGGTTTTGACAGAAAAAGTGAGCTGTGTGTTTCCTTCCTCGGCGCGACGACAAAGCTGAAGCCACCAGGGGGCCTCTCTGCCACATCTCACAGGCTAATGATGGGGAGAATATTTGCCTCCTAAAGCCTGATTTATAATTCGTCGTACACCACCGTGGGCACCGGCAAAAAATAGCCAGTCTACGAGCTCACAACAAAAGCGATGCAAATCGCTGTGAGCTTGTAGACTGGGCATTTTCGGCACGCAACTTCGTCGCATGCCGAATAATAAATTAAGCATTAGTGAATAATCTTGCTCTCTCTCTATTCCATCCCCTCTTTCCCCATTCCTCCCTTCCTTTTTGTTCTCCCTTTCTCCCAAGTGTTATGGGATATTCAAAGGTTGAATACAATTAATGATTTCAGCCTGTCATTTATCCGTTCCTTCGTTCCTTCAATCAATTCTCCAGTGGCCTTTGTTTGTACCCAACACGCCGCCGTTTACGAGGGTGACTTCCCACCGTAACGTGATGTCTGATTTGTGCAGTCAACGGTTCAGTCAGAGGAAGGTAAAAATCACATTGGATGCTGATTACATAAACAAGTGTGCTGTGATGTGTGTGTAGATCTGCTATTTTCAAATAAACTCTTGGGGGGAAATTATAATAAGCAGACCTGGCAACACTGGTGTTGTCTATTTCACGACCATTGTCGTCTTGGGGTGGGGACGAAGAACATGGTGAAAGTAATCACCATGCCCTCCCCTGCACCAAACAGCTGTGAAGGCCTGGGGTATCTGAGGCCCTCAAAGGTTAAACTGCATATGAAATAGTGATGAATCCTCGGATAGAGGGACCAATTAAAGCCTCACACTCCATCTCCCATCTCCCCCCGAACCCCCCCCCCCAACCTCCTCTACTGTTCACTCGCCTACCTGCTCTCCTCCTCTCCCTCAGCTCTCCCTCCCTTCTTTTCTTCTTTCCTCCTCGAATCCCCTCTCCCACTCTACAATTCATCTCTCTCCATCCCCTTGATCGTCTCTTTGCTTGCGCCCTCGTCTTCTCCATCAACCACCATCACTCTCTCTCTCTTCCTGTTCTCTCTCTTTATTCTGTCCGTCATCCATTTGTCCATATCCTTTCTAGAGAAACACAGCGACACCGCTGGCCATGCGACCCTGTGTGACAGATTCCCCACAGATCTGGACTCTTGAGTTGTTAAAGTGGGAACCATGGGAGACAAGGTTTTTTTTTGTCATTCCGGCGTGTGAAGAGAGGTGAGGGTGGAGGTGAAGAGCTAAGCAGGCAGAGGAGACGGGAGCGGGTGAGAGGGAGGCACTGGGAGGTTAAAAGGTCTCGGTTATTGAGCTTGTAGGGTCCAGACCTGGTACCGTCTGAAACAGAAGTTGGACGACATGCAGGGGGTAAGGAGAGGCTGGGGTGTAGGATTTGTAGGCTCCGGGTTTGGTTTGTTGGAGGAAACGAAAAAAGGACAGACGTACATTACGTACGGACTGAGGGACGGACGGACAGACAGACAGACAGACAAACAGGAAAGAACGCAGACAGAAACAGACAAATAGAGGGGAAGGTACATTACGAGGACAGATGCAAATAAAACACAAATGAAAAGAAAGGGGTTTGGTTCAAAGTGACCATTGGTTAGTTGGTCGGAGATCGTTCAACTTCCTGCTGATAGTCAATAGCATGTGATCTGACCCGCACCTGGAACTGACCGATTTGTATTGACATCATCCATGCACACGCGCGCACACACACACACACACACACACACACACACACACACACACACACACACACACACACACACACACACACACACACACACACACACACACACACACACACACACACACACACACACACACACACACACACGCAATTTTCATATGGTGTTGGTTTGCTCATTGCTTTCCATTCACACATCCACAGTATGACCTCTTTGAAATCTCTAATATGTAAGTCAGTATTTGCACATCAAATCTTGATTCGTATACTCACTGTATTCACATTCTCAAACACTTCTCCACGTACACAAAATGTGTATAATTGCACACGCACACACACACACACACACACACACACACACACACACACACACACACACACACACACACACAGATGTTCACTCTCACAGACTTACTGTATACACATACTGTATGTGTGCATGCACGCACACTCAGACAAACACGGAGACACTTGCACTTACGGACACAAATACACAAATATACACACATGCAAACATACATTGACTAGCTGATGGGCTTGGACTCATGTATTTTGATGATATGAAAGTTGACCACATTTACATGCAAATCGAAGTCCCAGATTAATAGGGTCCAAGCACGAGGGCAGGAGAAGATTGCATGGTAATATGCTATTATGGCTTTTAAATACATTTACCGATGTTTTGACACAGAATTAGCATGGTCCTAGCACAAGGAAATCATGTCGGTCTGATAGCAATTTGGTTTTCCAATTGGGAATACAATTTCATCAGGTTCAACTGTCATTTCTAATAATGACTCAGGTTGTGCTCACTAAATTGAAGTCTCCCCCCCCCCCACACCCAACCCCACACTCTGTCCGATGAAACAACACGTATACTGTTAACCGAGGTTCTCACTGGTCAAAATGCACTGTTCCTAAAGTCATTTAAGATAATCCAGAGGTACAAAGACCTGTGTGTGTGTGTGTGTGTGTGTGTGTGTGTGTGTGTGTGTGTGTGTGTGTGTGTGTGTGTGTGTGTGTGTGTGTGTGTGTGTGTGTGTGTGTGTGTGTGTGTGTGTGTGTGTGTGTGTGTGTGTGTGTGGGTGGGTGGGTGTGTGTGTGTGTGTGTGTGTGTGTGGGTGGGTGTGAGAGAGAGAGAGTGTTTGTAAGTGTGCGCATGTGTTTGCGCATGTGCGTGCCAGGGTGTGCGAGTGTGTGCCTAGGTGGTGTCACTGGTGTGTGAGAGTGTGTCTGTATAAATGTGCTCGAACGTGTGCATGTGATGTGTGTGTGTGAGTGTGAGTGTGTGTGTGTGTGTGTGTGTGTGTGTGTGTGTGTGTGTGTGTGTGTGTGTGTGTGTGTGTGTGTGTGTGTGCGTGTGCGTGTGTGTGCGTGCGCACGCACGTGTGTGTGTGTGTGTGTGTGTGTGTGTGTGTGTGTGTGTGTGTCCTGGGTGCAGGGGAGCAGCTTGTCTAACTGTTCAAACTACTAAACTGTGATAAATGATGTCTCTGGTCTTGTGAAAGAGATATTGTTGCTCATTATTGTACTATCATTCTACAAAATACAGTTGAAAACAACAGAGCCTTTGGCACCAGCGATGTGCCTTGACTTTATTGACAAGCTCAAATTCATTCATATTTGCATACTCCACAAAGAGCATCATCTACTCCGTGCTTTCTCTAGTGATGAGTGATGAAGCAATGTGACTAGACAAATAACTGCTTGTCACACAGAACTAAATGTCAATCACTCCTCAACCAAAATGGTCTTGACAGCTAAATACAGATCTCAATTTTCCAGAAGAGAATTCATTTATGTCTGAATAATAAATGGCAAAATAGATTGTTTAATCTCTGCCTTTTTTCCCCCCATCATATTTTATCAGCAAAACGATGAATTTCAATACCAACAGTGTTATGGAACTCGAAGGGCTCATGCTTTGACAAATTATTATTTCTTCCCAGAGTGACCTAAAGGATTTGCAAACAGGGCGCTTTCCACCTGTAAATCTTGTTTATCAACATTTCCCTTTAATTAGTGTACTCTTATGTATCATGGTGTGATTTCATTTGAGGACAGAGATATAAGGCAAGTGGATTAAAAAACAACAACAAAAAAACATAGTTAAAAGATAAAAAAAAAAGAGAGAGGAAAGGCAAAAACAGAAATCCTCCTCGGGTGTTGGGCTTGTGATGTATTTCCTCTAAATCTCCCACTCAAGAAAAACAAATAATTAACAGTCCCATGGGAAATAACACACAAATAGAATAATGTATTTGTGTCAGTCAAATGCCTCTCTGTGGCTGCAAAGAAGAAGAAAAAAAAGTCCATAATAAATGAATGCGAAATATGTAAACAGAGCCCGAATACCATCCATTTAATAAGTATCATTTTTATTATGTCCTCTGGGGGCCCGAATACTTTTGAAAAAATCACAGTATGCCTTTTGGCGTCCTTGTCAACTTATGTAAACAGCCTGCAACCATTCTGGGGGCGAGTAGCACAAGGAGATCATAGATTATTAATGAAGTTTGAAAATAACAAAGGCTGTGTCAGCCGGCTTCAAATACATCCTGTATCATGGTATTATCGGTGCCCGGCTTCTAAAATGGCATAGAATGACGTCTTATGCCATTGCTTGCTTCAACATTGAGTGTATTAGAGTTAACCACAATCCTCTGAAAGTCAATCCAAAGGTATAGTCTGATATCAACTCGATTTTTGTTTTGATTTAACCCATTAAGAGCTGGAACGCATCTGTGTGATTTTTAGATTTTAGCTAAAAAAGCATTATTTTACACTTTGGCTATTCAAAAATAGCAGATCTACAAGCTCATAGCACGGCACCGAGTGCCGCGCTACGAGCTTGTAGATCTGCTATTTTTGAAAAATCGTGAAAATGTGTGAAAATCTTTGAATATTTATTGTTTTAAAGTGAACATTTTAACTCAAATCTTTGATTCTGGGGGTCCCTGGAACAAGATTTTTGAGATGGGGGTCCGCGGCCAAATACATATAATTTTGGGGGTCCTTGACATGAAAAAGTTTGAGCACCACTGATATAGAAACATACGTTTTTCAGAATACTGTTATAAACTGGATTTAGAAGACATTTTGTAGAATCAGCTTTTTTTGTTTGTTTTTTGTATTTGTACAGTTTTACGAGGGTAAAAATTCAAGATATTTTCAAAAGACTTATTACTGAGTGCATTACGTTCTCCGCAGAAATCCCTGAAGAAAGCACCTTTGAAAACAGGCTTTATCTTTTCATATGGGGGCACCGATGTGTAGAAGGTCTGCTAATTTGGCTCAGGGGGTGGGAGTGCATACTCCTGGCTCAGCAGGCCAAAAATGTTAGGCCTTTGACATCAAGGATCGATTCCACTCTATGAAGGGGAGAGAGGGAGAGAGAGAGGCGGGCGGGGGCAATGCATGCCCCTACTCATTAGCTGACCGTGGGGGAGCGGAGGCGCTAACTTGGCCTTTCCTCTGGGACTCTAAATGGGTCTGAGGCCACCGCTGATGGGGGAAGTTCACAACCACAAAACTGGCCTCAATATTGAGTTAAGCTAACTTTTTTTTTTCTTCCTGCATCACAATGGTCTGAGCCATTAAGTCCCTTGTGCAAATGGATCGTGAGACAAAATAGCGAGCAAGTAAGAAATAGGATCTCGGCGCACTGCAGTGTGAGCACACAAACGCATACTCAAGAGAACCGCAAAAGTGCAGAAACACATGCACACCACACCGGTGAACGTGCACACACACCGCCACGCACACGCACGCGCACGACCGCACGTGCACGTGCACATGCACACGCACGCACGCGCGCGCACACACACACACACACACACACACACACACACACACACACACACACACACACACACACACACAGATTTACATAAAAGACACACACACACACACACACACACACACTCGCATGTGCACACTTACACGCCATAACCACACCTCCGCAAGAGCAAGACATCACAGTGGTTTGGTAAACAAGATTACACTCTTTAGTTAATTAATGGCATACACATCAACATTAAGCTAGCAAGTATGTAGGAAACGTTAGCAGACAAATGGGCTGCTTTGACTAACCAGGCTGAGATAAAGGCTGCAGATAATGAGGTACTAATCATCAGCATCAGTTAAGTCCATCAGCCCCTAATTTCTGTAAAAACAAAACTGCATACACACCCACACGGAAAGAAAATATATGAACCTATATTGCCACATATATGTTCAACATATATGCCAAATATATGAAATTGGCCCCCTACATATATGTCTCTCAACATATATGCACATATATATCCATATATGCACATATATATGCACATATATGTGCATATATATGAATGCTGCATATATGCCCATATATGTACATATATATGCACATATATGAATGCTGCATATATGCCCATATATGTAGGGGGCCAATTTCATATATGCATTATATATTATATATGCTAAATATAGGTAATATATGTTTATTTACACATATATGTTAAATATGGGTCATATATGTTTATTTACACATATGCAGTATGTTAAGGATATGTATACCTACATAAATACAAATATGCATACCTACATGAATTAAATAAAACACAATATCTAGATGTTATTAAACATTTATTCAAAATCTCAATTAAACATAATCACAACAGAAAATAATTGGTTGATCTTAGACAGGAATAATAATTTCAATTATCTGCCTTTCGGCGATGCCTGAGCAACTTGCTGTTGATGGCTTGACCCAGCTGGCCTTTAGTTGCGTGCGGTCACTTCTTCATTGTTGCCTCTGCAAAGAGACCAAAAGGACATGAGACAACAGTGGAAAAATAAAGACTCCAAGTATATACGTTTTGCTACACCACCTGATTTAGTGTACATGAGTTTCCTTGTGAGTTTATCGGCTGATAGCCCAAAGCCTTTATTCAAACAGTATCTATTTTATTAGTTTTTTTTCATAAACATGCAATTATTTTGAATTGTCTGAAAAGTGAGTGCATTTATGAGTCCAAGACACCTTCTATATTTACAATAATTGGTTAGAATTGTGTAATAATAATAATAATAATAATAATAATAATAGAATTATGTAAGTGTGTCTTGTCGAATGATCTCATGGTATGTTTGACATCTAAAAAACTAAATAAATGATAAAACTCTACTAAAATATGACCTAAGACGGCAAAGCAACATATTAAGAATGTCATTCATATAGTGGGGAATGGTCCAAATGTTTTGCACAAAACTTACACTCAAAGCCAATCGAAGTCCATCAATCGCTTCAGGAGGGAGGAGACAGGAGGATATACCCACTTTTCTGGCTGAGCAGCTTTGTCGTTTTGGTGCCGATGGGTTGATCCCAACGAAACATCTGAAATCAAAAATCACATATGGAAAAGGTGCACTCATAGCTGCTCTACAAGAGAGCACATTTTTCGAGTTACATATGATGGTTCTACTTCAAGCAGAAAGTTACCTTTGAATGAATTCAGGCGTGCTCCTGTGCACCAGAGTGAAGTTGTAATAACTGGAAAAGCTGCCAGTCCAGCCAGGAAGTTGATCTGTGGAGCCACACCGACCGGACCCTCAATGCTCAGCATCCATTTTGTAGCTGTGAGAACTTCACCTTAACATAATTAGACATATATGGTTTGCATGTTAACAGTGTTCGTCTGTTGCTTTCCACATAACAATAGATTGTTAAACTAAAACATGACCTCCATATAGTCTCCGTATTTGCAATGCTTTAAAACAGATTAGAAAAAACTGTTTACACTACCTAAGACAATTAGACGAGTCGGGAAGCTTCATTATCCTTTCAACAACTGCTGCTGTCACCATGCAACACCTAAAGGACAGAAAAACAAATAAAAAATGTAGTCATTGACCCCAGCTCAACAGTTGAGGGTAACAGCTTCAACTTGGGCATAACACAAGTTTACAGGTGTAAAAGGGTGGCATAATGTTTTGTACAGGCTACCCATTAATTTTATTTGCATACATAGTATTAAGAATTATAAAGGAGGAACATGTCAAACAACAAAAAAGAAAAGTATCAAACGAAAGTAAAAGGTATCCAAAAATGTAATAAAAGACATCCTCAGACTCTATTGCAAGTAAAGACGTCACGTAGCAGTAGATGTTTTTTTCACCTGAAAATCGTCTTCGCACTTCTTCTTGTCGTGTCCAGTCTTTGCACTGGTTTTAAGTGCTCACTAGCTGCCAGCCAGGTGTTTCTTTCAGCATCTGTGATAGTAGAAATAGACATAGATATTATTTGTGCGTCAGTAATTTAAAATGTAATGTTAACTCATCAGATTGCTCATAATTTGCGCCACCCTTCTCATAATTCATTCAGTTCTTCTGATGAATTTGGCAAAGTGTTTCGCAGAACTGATTAATGATTAATGTAAAATCAGTGGTTCTCAAACATGTTCATGTCAAGGACCCCCTAATTATTAGCCTATGTACTTGGCTATAGGACTCAAGATTTGATCATAAACGTTCATATTTCAAATATAAAGTGCTTACCTCATGGCCACGGATGTTACAATTCACTTCGGGTGGGTGTAAGTATCCGTATATTCCAGATTGTTCATAAAAAAGCATTTTAATCCGACCGGTGGCCATTGTGTCAAAGATTTACAATGTATCAGAGTGCAGTACACCTCCCAACCAATAGGGTCACGTAGTTGAACGCATAAGGAAATACGGAGAAAATGGCCACCGATCAAATTAAAATGCTTTTTATTGAACAATACAGACAATACGGGTATTTCTGAGTGCCCGAGTAGACTTGTAACATCCATGGCCATAGAGTAAGCACTTTATATTTAAAATCTGAACGTTTATGTAGATGTACAGGTTCTAAATGGAGAACGTGCAAAAAACAGGATTAAGTTCAGCCATGACGCTCGTGACGGAAGAGCGTCATGTGATACATGGCTAATAAAAACTGCACGTTTACGATACTAACAAGTTGGATAACATTTGAATTCCATAAACTAATTAAACTTACCTGTTATCTAGTAGAGTAGAAGCATGGAATCAAGCTGTTTGTAAATAAATGTTCGCTCAGCCGTCAGACGTTAGTTGATCACTTTCTCCGCCTCTGTTCAAATTCTAATAAGCTCCGCCCTTAGCTGCGTGACGTAATGTCGCACAGTGGTTCTCAACCTGTGGGTCGGGACCCCCAGGGGGATCCCCACATGATTGGGGAGTGTGTGTGTGGGGGGGGGGGGGGGGTCCCAGATGACAGTGAAGTGACAATTTAAGTAACCTTTTTAATACCTAAAAAAATAATAATAATAATACAAATAAAATAATTACTGCATCAAAAGTAATCAACAAACTATACTAAAAAACTGGTCAAATGTTGGCCAAATTGCAAAATAATATAAGAAAGAGGCAAAATAGCCCATCAAGGCGTTGTGAGCTTGTTGATCGGCTATTTTCAAAATATTGATCTGTGGAACTGAGTCAATTAAAACTAAATGCCTCAACTCCTACATTACAAGTACATATTAGGGTTGGGGTCCCCAGTTCAAATATGATTATTTTGGGGGGTTGTGGCCTGAAAAGGTTGAGAACCACTGCTGTAAGTGGGCACTGCATGGGATATCTGCACTCAATGTAAAATTGGCTATTTTGTCCAAAATGTAAAATAAAGTATACATGATTAGAACATTAAACATTCGACAATTAAGGTCTAATATTTCTATAATTGCTACAAATTGCTAAAAAACCTGTATAGCAGTCATTTTGGGGTATAAACAAGAAGTTGAAGGATAAAACTAATGATGATAATAACTGATAATGATGATGATGTTCACATCATGTAAAACATTTTAAATTGTTGTGCCTCTAGAAGGCAGTGGGAAACAGAAAGGTCTTTAGTTGTGTTTTAAAATAAATAAGAGTGGCAGCATGCAGACCTAATTAAACAATATTGTCTTTATATTATATCTTCCACAATCCACAAACCAAAATCTACATTGGATGGAAATACGTACAATAATGAATTCATTTTTTTGCAAATAAAAAAGGGAGATATGAGCTATATATATAGGCATTATGTATGACATGTATGCAAAAAGTCAAATACATATTAGCTATATATGTAGGCATATATGTAGGCATTTATGACATATATGCAAATATATGAGCCTGATTGTGGCATATATGTGAACATATATGAGCTACATATAAGACATATATTCCCTATATATCAACATATATGCACATATATGAACCTGATTGTGGCATATATGTGAACATATATGAGCTATATATGAGACATATATTCCCTATATATCAACATATATGCACATATATGAACCTGAATATGACATATATGCAGCATATATTCTGCATATACCTGCCATATATTGGCATATATGTTCATATATTTCCTTTCCGTGTGGGCAAGGAGGCAATCACCGCCTCTTTTATTTATATATTTACCTACCAGAGGTTCGGGGCTAAACTAATAAGGCATTTTCACACTTGCACGCCAACATGCATTATTAGTCGAAAGCATGCACGTGTGCACACACACACATGCACTGTTATAGGTGTTTTGAGCTACGGTTGAAAAACAAAGGGGAATACATTATAATTGGATGAATTGCAGGCTGGCTCACAATGAGATGCAGCTCTTAAGTTGATGAGGCTGCAGTCTTCAGATCATCCTCAGGAACACCTTCCTTCACCTGTCTCTCTCATATGTACAGTAACTCTCTGCCACTGTCTGCCTCTTTTGTTCTCTCTCTCTCTCTCTCTCTATCTCTCTCTCTCTCTCTCTCACTCTCTCTCTCTCTCTGTTGTAGTAGAAACGGTGACCCAAAGAAAATCTCCAATGCATGTTCTCATATTCCGCAGATAGATTCACTTATTGCATATATACTATGTGTGTGTCTGAGTTTGTGTGTCTGTTCACATGAGAGTTTCCACTATAAATGAAAAAGGAAAAAGCACGCCTGAATATTTCCATACCATTAGAGGCAGCGTTTTAATTATACTCCCAGTAGTATACCATCTAAAGAGTCTAACTTCTCATGTTTTGCAATTTGCTGTGTCCCTGATTGGCACCTGAAGCACTCCACTCCGTACTTCAAGAGTAACTTTCTTAGCGAGCTCGAAAATTACACAATTTCGCACACAAGTTCTCAGTGCTAATCCTCGCTTGGTAGTACAAAAAAGAAATAACCAATTATTTCCACCATTTAAACATTATGGTAGCACAAATGTGCACTAGAGTTCAAAAGCAAAGAGGCTCTTGGCCGTCTCAAGCCCCTTAATTGGTGATGCTAGTTGGTTCTCAGAGCCTTGTTCAGTCTTTAAGCTGACAGACGTACAGAGTGGGTTCTCAGACAGGGAAACAGCCCTCCATCGTCGAATGAGACGTCTGCAGTCAATCTTGACATGATTTTTAAACTTTCATGGCCTTCTGTTGCCAACCCCCCCCCCACCCCTCCCCACCTCTCTCCCACTCAGTCCATCCTTTGCCAACTGTGTCTCAGCGCACTTCACTGTCAATGTGAGAGAACACTCAAGATTGTGTTGGTCTTGAATTAATAATATGGCATTAATTAGTTAAGGCACAACACTAAACATAGTGTACGTCTGGGCTGAATTGAAAAGACAAATGGCACGCATGAAGCCAAGGTAGACCAGAGACATGAACAAAGTGTTACACTGCTTGTTGGCAAAGGGGGGTGCCTGCAATTTAAAAAGGTCATTTTTTATGAATAACACTTGCAACATCATCTCACCTCATACATCAGACAGGGTCTCGTAATATCTTATTGCAAAGGCATGCAGGGGCAACGTACTGTTCTCCAAAAAAAACTTTACTTAAACTTGAAACAGATGTCAGATCGGATCATGTTATGTGGTCAGTAATGCTAGTCATTATTCATACAACAACATGGGCTTCCTTGGAATCCAAACTCATCTTAATTACTTTAGCTGTCAGTAATGCTAGTCACTCATACAACAACATGGGTTTCCTTGGAATCCAAACTCATCGTATTTACTTTATCTGTCAGTAATGCTAGTCACTCATACAACAACATGGGTTTCCTTGGAATCCAAACTCATCTTATTTACTTTAGCTATCAGTAATGCTAGTCACTATTCATACAACAACATGGGCTTCCTTGGAATCCAAACTCATCTTGTTTACTTTAAGGCTTGGGAGAAGAGAGGAGAGGAGACTATACAAGACAAGAGGACAGGGAAGGAAAGGGGATAAGAGAAAAGAAGAGAAGAGGAAAGAAGATAAAATAAGAAGAGTATAGAGCCAGCGGTGGTATATAGAGGCTATAGCTAGCACCATTAGAAAGCTGTGGGACCACCAAAGACCCAGAGAGCATGGCTAATATGACACCCCAAGGCCTAATCTTCTTAGTGGGGCGGGATAAAATGAGTATCCATTACGGAATCAACCTTCATCCCAACCCTGTCTCCCCCATGCTACCACCACCATTCCATCCCTCCCTCCCTCCCCCCACCTTCCTCTCCTCTCTTCTACTTCCTCCATTCATCCCCCCCCCCCCCCCCCTTCTCTGCCCCTCCAGAGCCAGTGCTATAGGTTGATAGCCAGCATTGAGACAATTGGCCCAACTCTGGGCCCTAATCAGGTATTAGCCACTAAAGCTGTAAGGGAAGGCAGCTAATCTCCATACTCACTCCATCTGTAGAAGCATGGCCCCGGCAGCTTGCTTTCCTCTGGTCCAGGCCTAGATCAAAGATGCCTGCTAGAAATCAGATTAGAGGAGAGGAGAGAAGAGAGGGTGAGAGAATGGGGTGCAAAGGACACAGATCTCTCAAGCCTCCCACCACCTCACCTCCTTTAAAAAGCTTTTTGCATAATCAGGGAAGGCGCGAGTAGATGACTTTAGCCTCTAAAAAGCCTCTTATGTCACAGATGAAACAAAAACATGAAGGGGTTGTCTAAGAGGTAAAGTGAAGGGGAATTGCCTTCCATGGCTTGCGGGAAGCTGTGTAATGTTTTCTTATATAAACCTATTTGTGACGACTAATACTTGAGAAAATGTCACATTGGTCTCCTTGTGTGATTATGACCACCATTCTCCTATATAGTCAAATACAAATATCATGTTTCTGTGCTGTAATTGCATGTGCAAATAAAAAGGTTTTCTCATGTGTCTCATAAAACTCTCCCTAGTTACACAAGAAACTAAAAACAAGTTATATACCAATTCCTATCCATTTGAGAAACCAAATCAACTTATTATTTAAAGGGATATTTCACTTTCAAAACAAATTTGGGTCATTTTATCGTCTACTCAGGCTTTTGTGAGACCCCCAGACAGTTTTTAAGTTGCTTGATCCAGTATTTAGATATTTGATATTCATTTTATCAGACATGCCCCCATACAAACCCATTGTAACTTCAAACTCCATTTTAACCATGTTAGATTGATCGGAAACATTCGTCCTTGGTTCTGATATTGTCCTTCTAATACGTGAGGAGACAGTGTTTTTTCAATTACTTTTTTCATTTATTCTTAATATTTTTTTTTTAAATGAAAAAAGTTTAATACAAAAGAAAATAAATGAAAAAAGTTATCCCTTTAATATCCCTAATACACAAACTATAATTTAACTGCTATTCCTTATTTGATAATTTATTTATTTTACATGTTCATTTCCTTCACAAAAGGGGATGTTGGATCAAAATTTGTTTCAAAAGTGTTTGGACCACTAACTACCACAGTCAGACTCGTGGTTTGTGAGAAACTGACCAACAATACACCTTGTATGTGTGAGGTAGGATGTTAGGATGTTGCTGTTGGGTTTCCTAAAGGTTAACATCTAAGTGCAATGTGAAAACTAATAATGAGGCACATGCATGCGCACACACATTCGTACACAAACACACACACACACACACACACACACACACACACACACACACACACACACACACACACACACACACACACACACACACACACACACACACACACACACACACACACACACACACACACACACTCGTGCACGCACTAATGTGTCTGTCTGGACAAGCACACAGTCTGGTATGTAGGCTACTTCATGTCGTTATAGGGCTCAATCCTCTGAGTCAATCCTAAAATCACACAGTGTTGAGAAGGAGAGGAGGTAATTCTGTTATAGAGACCAGATGGATCCAGCAGGTCACTAGTTTAAGTACACGCTCCCCAAAAACGGGCGGATGAAACGCACAAACACAAAATCCGACACGCACACAAAACACACACAGGCAGATGGTCATGATGTTACTAGTAGGACACACACATGAACTGTATATAAACCCACATGTCCAAATCTGTTTGACAGACCACAAAACAAAACAAAACAAGAAAAGCTGTGTAGATTTCGGGGGTTATTTCAGTATTCATTTGTGCCACTATGGAAGCCCATTTACACCAAAGTGATGGGGAAAAAACCCTTGATCACATGATCTGCAAAGTGACTCCATGGTGGATCTCAGACTTCCTGTAAGTCATTTAAAGATACTTCCAAACAATGACTCACTTATCTCGAAATAATGACTTATAGTATCTCAAAATAATTAGTGATGTGTTCAAAATAAGGATATAGTATCACAAAATAATGATAAATTGACTTAAAGGTAGGGTAGGCCTAAGTGATTTGTTTTTGGTTAAAATAAGTGTTAAATAGCTCTATATTCTGATAGTACTCACTGCAGAGTGTTTGTTCTTTAACAGGAGTCTCCCAGTCTCTCCTGCTCTTTAGTAAACAGAAAATGCATTTTCAGGTCAGGATAAAGCAGGAGAGAGAACTTGCACAGAATGCAGATTAAACAAGTGTAAATGGAAGTGATGGCACTAAGAAATGAGCAGACAAGATTGGACCCTAGGCAATATAAAATTGAAGCTGATGAAATGGTACTCTTTCCTGATTGGCTGAAATTTCCACCCACCTGAAAATGTATTTTCTGTTTATTAAAGAGCTGGAGCGATGGGGAGGCCTCTGTTACTGAACAAACACTCTATGATTACTATTCAGAATATAGTGCTTTAACCTTTTGACAAAAAAAAAAGTTGGTAGCACTTTACAATAATGACCCGTTATAAAGCATTTATAAACGTTTATAAGTAGTTTGTAGACTATTAACAAATCATTAACAACCTGTTTGTTGACATTCGTAAATGATTACTAAAACCTTTATAACTACAGTTACAAATCATTTGTAAAGTATTAGTAAGTAGTGAACTATTCATGAATAAGCCATTTGTATAGATCTGTAAAAGATTATTAAATCATTTGTAACGACCCATTCTAAAGCATTTATAAACGTTTATAAGCAGTTTGTAGACTATTAACAAATCATTAACAACCTGTTTATTGACATTTGTAAATGATTACTAAAACCTTTATAACTACGGTTACAAATCATCTATAAAGGTATTAGTAACTATTCATGAATAAGCCATGTATAATACATCTGTAAATGATTATTAAATCATTTGTAACTGATGTTACATAATATATACAAGCTATTGGTAGCTTGTTCATGTTTAACATATGCTTTGTTAAACATTCCTAAAGTATCTATAAATCCTTAGTACATGTTATTATGTAGCCCTATAGTAAAGTGAAGACAGTTCATCATTTACAACTGTCTGTTAATGTATTTGTTCATGTTTAACATGCTTTGTAAAAAAATCCTAAAATATCTATAAATCCTTTGTACATGTTATTATGTGCCCTACAGTAAAGTGAAGACAGTTCATCATTTATGACTGTCTGTTAATGTGGACTTTCTCCTTACCTGTTGCAAACTACCTGGCTTTCATAAATGCAGACACCAAACAATTACTAGAATTATCATTCATGTTAAGCAAATGATGCGTAAGACATTCGTAAAGAGTATGTAAACCATTTGTGGTCACTACAAAGTACTACCAATCAACTCTAAATTGCCTGAAACGTACTCCTAACAGGTTTTTGGGGGGACGATTTTGGCCTCCACACTTAGTGATTATTTCGGATTTAACTTTCGTTTCGGTGGTGACCAACTTTCGTTTCGGTAGTTTGATTACAAAATGTAAGTTGTGTAAAAAATAATCTGACTATACTAAGTTGTTATTTGTTTGTTTAAGTCAGGCTATACTCTACTCAGAGTCTTCATTTACAAAATGTACTAAAGTACAGTGAACGTCTGTGCGGTTTGTCTTCATCACTGAAAATAACATACATGTAAACTGATGTCATGTGCAGTTGGGGTGAAGAAACACAACCATTTCACTCCTAATAATACCTATTTGATTTGACATCCTGACTTGCTGCTGTAGCTGAGGCTTGAACCTGTTACCTGCGGCTCACTAGTCAGTGACTCTATCCATTCACCTACAGCTGTTTCCTTGGAATCTGTGGTTCTGAAACGTTTTGTTGTCAACCCCCCAAATTGACATGTATTTGGGCAGTGTACCCCAATGTGAAAAGATGTAGTGTCAGGGCCCCCCATGAAAAAGATTTATATTTATGCTGTAACACATTTTTTTTTAAGTTATTTGTCTTGTTTGTTGTTCAAGTCAAAGCACCAGGAAGGCTGTACTTGTCAGCCATCTGTTAGCTCAATGGGTTGAGACGCAGTATTCATGATCCAGAGGCCATGAGTTCAAATCCCATCGATGTATTTCCTATGATTCTTTCCTTTGCAGACTGGCTTCCAGAAGATCAACTGAAAACTACCAGGAAGGCTGTATTTGTCATCCAAGTGTTAGCTCAATGGGTTGAGACGCAGTATACATGATCCAGAGGCCATGAGTTCAAATCCCATTGATGTCTTTCCTATGATTCTTTCCTTTGCAGACTGGCTTCCAGAAGATCAACTGAAAACTACCAGGAAGGCTGTACTTGTCAGCCATCTGTTAGCTCAATGGGTTGAGACGCAGTATTCATGATCCAGAGGCCATGAGTTCAAATCCCATTGATGTCTTTCCTATGATTCTTTCCTTTGCAGACTGGCTTCCAGAAGATCAAGTGAAAACTACCAGGAAGGCTGTACTTGTCAGCCATCTGTTAGCTCAATGGGTTGAGACGCAGTGTTCATGATCCAGAGGCCATGAGTTCAAATCCCATTGATTTCTTTCCTTTGCAGACTGGCTTCCAGAAGATCAACTGAAAACTACCAGGAAGGCTGTACTTGTCAGCCATCTGTTAGCTCAATGGGTTGAGACGCAGTATACATGATCCAGAGGCCATGAGTTCAAATCCCACTGGTGTCTTTACTGTGATGCTTTCCTTTGCAGACTAACTTCTAGAAAAACAAGTTAAAACCACCAGGAAACCTGTAACTCTCAGCCAACAGCTTAGTTCAACTGGTAGAGCGTCTGTCCAATAACATGACTTGACCTGACTTGAGTGGGTTCGATTCCCACTCCGAGTCATGTGTCCCCGGTAACTTGGGGCAACGGATAAATTGACTGATATCCTTCGTGATGCTTCCCTTTGCAGAATAACTTCTAGAAAAACAAGTTAAAACCACCAGGAAACCTGTAACTCTCAGCCAACAGCATAGCTCAACTGGTAGAGCGTCTGTCCAATAACATGACTTGACTTGACTTGAGTGGGTTCGATTCCCACTCGAGTCAAGTGTCCCAGGTAACTTGGGGCAACGGATAAATTGACTGATATCCGTAGAATAACTTGTAGGAGTGTGCTGGTTCAAATCCAGTACAACCCAGGACCGAGCGGTCCTGGGTTCGATTCCCACTAACGTCAAGTCCCCAGCACACTCCTACAAGTTATTCTACGGATATCAGTCAATTTATCCGTTGCCCCAAGTTACCTGGGACACTTGACTCGAGTGGGAATCGAACCCACTCAAGTCAAGTCAAGTCATGTTATTGGACAGACGCTCTACCAGTCGAGCTATGCTGTTGGCTGAGAGTTACTGGTTTTAACTTGTTTTTCTAGAAGTTAGTCTGCAAAGGGAAGCATCACTAAGGATATCAGTCAATTTATCCGTTGCCCCAAGTTACCGGGGACACTTGACTCGAGTGGGAATCGAACCCACTCAAGTCAAGTCAAGTCATGTTATTGGACAGACGCTCTACCAGTTGAGCTATGCTGTTGGCTGAGAGTTACAGGTTTCCTGGTGGTTTTAACTTGTTTTTCTAGAAGTTATTCTGCAAAGGGAAGCATCACGAAGGATATCAGTCAATTTATCCGTTGCCCCAAGTTACCGGGGACACATGACTCGGAGTGGGAATCGAACCCACTCAAGTCAGGTCGAGTCATGTTATTGGACAGACGCTCTACCAGTTGAGCTAAGCTGTTGGCTGAGAGTTACAGGTTTTCTGGTGGTTTTAACTTGTTTTTCTAGAAGTTAGTCTGCAAAGGAAAGCATCACAGTAAAGACACCAGTGGGATTTGAACTCATGGCCTCTGGATCATGTATACTGCGTCTCAACCCATTGAGCTAACAGATGGCTGACAAGTACAGCCTTCCTGGTAGTTTTCAGTTGATCTTCTGGAAGCCAGTCTGCAAAGGAAAGAAATCAATGGGATTTGAACTCATGGCCTCTGGATCATGAACACTGCGTCTCAACCCATTGAGCTAACAGATGGCTGACAAGTACAGCCTTCCTGGTAGTTTTCACTTGATCTTCTGGAAGCCAGTCTGCAAAGGAAAGAAATCAATGGGATTTGAACTCATGGCCTCTCGATCATGAACACTGCGTCTCAACCCATTGAGCTAACAGATGGCTGACAAGTACCAGCCTTCCTGGTAGTTTTCACTTGATCTTCTGGAAGCCAGTCTGCAAAGGAAAGACATCAATGGGATTTGAACTCATGGCCTCTAGATCATGAATACTGCGTCTCAACCCATTGAGCTAACAGATGGCTGACAAGTACAGCCTTCCTGGTAGTTTTCAGTTGATCTTCTGGAAGCCAGTCTGCAAAGGAAAGAATCATAGGAAAGACATCAATGGGATTTGAACTCATGGCCTCTGGATCATGTATACTGCGTCTCAACCCATTGAGCTAACAGTTGGATGACAAATATAGCCTTCCTGGTAGTTTTCAGTTGATCTTCTGGAAGCCAGTCTGCAAAGGAAAGAATCATAGGAAAGACATCAATGGGATTTGAACTCATGGCCTCTGGATCATGAATACTGCGTCTCAACCCATTGAGCTAACAGATGGCTGACAAATACAGCCTTCCTGGTGCTTTGACTTGAACAACAAACAAGACAAATAACTTTAAAAAAAAATGTGTTACAGCATAAATATAAATCTTTTTCATGGGGGGCCCTGACACTACATCTTTTCACATTGGGGTACACTGCCCAAATACATGTCAATTTGGGGGGTTGACAACAAAACGTTTCAGAACCACAGATTCCAAGGAAACAGCTGTAGGTGAATGGATAGAGTCACTAACTAGTGAGCCGCAGGTAACAGGTTCAAGCCTCAGCTACAGCAGCAAGTCAGGATGTCAAATCAAATAGGTATTATTAGGAGTGAAATCGATGTGTTTCTTAACCCCAACTGCACATGACATCAGTTTACATGTACGTTATTTTCAGTGATGAAGACAAACCGCACAGACGTTCACTGTACTTTATTTTGTAAACTTATGACTCTGAGTAGAGTATAGCCTGACTTAAACAAACAAATAACAACTTAGTATAGTCAGATTATTTTTTACACAACTTACATTTTGTAATCAAACTACCGAAACGAAAGTTGGTCACCACCGAAACGAAAGTTAAATCCGAAATAATCACTAAGTGTGGAGGCCAAAATCGTCCCCCCAAAAACCTGTTAGGAGTACGTTTCAGGCAATTTAGAGTTGATTGGTAGTACTTTGTAGTGACCACAAATGGTTTACATACTCTTTACGAATGTCTTACGCATCATTTGCTTAACATGAATGATAATTCTAGTAATTGTTTGGTGTCTGCATTTATGAAAGCCAGGTAGTTTGCAACAGGTAAGGAGAAAGTCCACATTAACAGACAGTCATAAATGATGAACTGTCTTCACTTTACTGTAGGGCACATAATAACATGTACAAAGGATTTATAGATATTTTAGGATTTTTTTACAAAGCATGTTAAACATGAACAAATACATTAACAGACAGTTGTAAATGATGAACTGTCTTCACTTTACTATAGGGCTACATAATAACATGTACTAAGGATTTATAGATACTTTAGGAATGTTTAACAAAGCATATGTTAAACATGAACAAGCTACCAATAGCTTGTATATATTATGTAACATCAGTTACAAATGATTTAATAATCATTTACAGATGTATTATACATGGCTTATTCATGAATAGTTACTAATACCTTTATAGATGATTTGTAACCGTAGTTATAAAGGTTTTAGTAATCATTTACAAATGTCAATAAACAGGTTGTTAATGATTTGTTAATAGTCTACAAACTGCTTATAAACGTTTATAAATGCTTTAGAATGGGTCGTTACAAATGATTTAATAATCTTTTACAGATGTATATAAATGGCTTATTCATGAATAGTTCACTACTTACTAATACTTTACAAATGATTTGTAACTGTAGTTATAAAGGTTTTAGTAATCATTTACGAATGTCAACAAACAGGTTGTTAATGATTTGTTAATAGTCTACAAACTACTTATAAACGTTTATAAATGCTTTATAACGGGTCATTATTGTAAAGAGCAACCAAAAAGTTTTGTTTTAACCAAAAACTACCACTTACCCTACCTTTAATATTTTGAAATACTAAGTCATTCATTCATTTGAGATACTGACTCATTACCCTACTGTCCATATTCCATTGAGTTTGGCCACAAAGCTCCAGTTGACCTTGCTATGATAATTTAATTAAAGTGTGGACAATACACACATACAAGCACTTAATTACCATTAAAACGTTTTTTTTGTCTCTTTTTATATATATATATATATATATATATATATATATATATATATATATATATATATATATATATATATATATATATAATGTTTATCAGCATTTCTAAATAGCCTGGGAAGACACAGATTTGTTTTAGGTGTTTTCCAAAGCCAAACAGACTCAGAAGGTGAGAGAGAACGATAGACCCCACTGCCCCAAGTGGACCTCCAGGTATAACTCATTCACACATAGTTGAATTGTGCTTTAGTTTTGCCCTCTCTGATACAGTGGTAATGTTTACATGCAGTTATGTGTTGTAGGTGCCTAAAATAGCCCCTCATTCATCATGACAATTAATACAACAACTGCTGGAGACAGATTTCTGATAGATATAATGTTGGCGTAACACTAATATCTGCAGTGCAGTAGGGTTTCGCTTGTGGCATTGTCGTGTTTTCTGCTCCGGTGTGTCGGCTCCCGGCCAGCCACCCGCCATTTGGATAAGTGTTGAATCTTCCGTTGGTCCTGGCTTGTTGAGGCAGGTATGATGGTAAATGGAAATCAACTCAAAGTCATGTCTTCTGTCACGTCTGATACAGATACGTACTTACTGTAGTAGCCCGTAGTCTACTGGGTAGGGTTTTTTTCCTTTAATATTTTGTTCAAATGCCTCTTAAGGATTCCAGGTGGATAGTCATGGTCCACATACTGTAGAAAAGAGCCTTGTTGTAGAAAACCTTTTTATTCTGCCAAGCTTTATGGATCACCTCTTCTTTTGCTTGGATTTTGCCAAGTTGGCAATGACCGAGGCTTTGCCTGTTGGTCAGTGGGTTTGGGTGCCAGCGCCCTTTGTGCTCTCTCTATTTTGAGTCCCTCAGTAGGTTTTCTATAGGAAACTGTGGATGTTGTTCCCCTCCACCTCTTTGGGTATGCCACATTCAAATATTATCTCAGTTAGTTTAGCCTCCATGTCGGTATGGCGCTGTGATAGCCATACAGTAAGTGGCGTTGCTGCTGCCTGTAGTAGTGCTGATTCAGCTTCTTCAGTTCGGCCCAGTCTGTTGTTTGTTCTACACAATTCTTGTTTAATCTGGGTGAGCCGTTGTTTATTGTTCTGCCTGAAGTCCCGGAGTTTGTTCAGTATGCTTCATAGGCTAGCATCATCCTCCTCATGCACCTCGTTGGACGGAGAGCTACTGTTACTACTGCTACTGTAAGCTATAATGTTACTGTGGCGCCCATTCATCCATGTTTTCGGTAATGGACATAGTTGTCCCACTTCTTGTGGCAACCATCTACAAAAACACACCCTTTGATATATCTGAAACGTTTTCAGGGTTATTTTACTAAACTGTCAGGGAAGACAAAATGCTGTCATCTGGAGCATGACTGGCGTTTGTTAATTCATTACTAAGTTTGCTATCGGGCTCAATAGTGAAAACAGAACTACTAGCTATACTTATGTCAACTGGTTAACGCAAAGTTCATTAGTATATTACATTCTCATATATATTGCACAATCAAAATATTTACATCAATAACATCTATTCTTTTCTATTTGGTTAAATCTAGCCTTCCTAGAAGAGTGTTAGCTGTAGCGTGTGGTGTAACAGTTCCACCAAACCACGACCAGTCTTGCCCAAATATGGAATCCGACACTGACATTATCAATGTGACATCAGAGATTCTCTGATTTCAAATATGACGACATGATCAATGTGAAGTCATACGTTGTCTGGCGGTGATAAAGGCTGCAATGACCACTACTGTAGTTTTGTGAATATTTTTACGACATCCAAACTACTGATCAGTCTTGCCCAAATATGGAGCCATACAGTATGTAACTCTATATTTGGACATCATAATGATGATGTAAGATATTATCTGCAGCACTGGAGATACCCCCCCCCCCTTATGGTACAGAGGTGGTCCTTTAATTATAAGAGTTGTTTGATTGGTCCCTTTGTGCTTTTGCCTCTCCTCTTGAGGGCAGGGCGCTGTTCGACCTTCGCGCAAACACTCATAAATCTGTCACCTGGCTCGCAATGGCCATTAGGATTATTGTTAATTGTATGGCACAAATTAGAATAGCAATTAAAACCGTTGCCTCTTATATATTTATTGATACTGTACAATGCTACATTCTGTATTAAATATGAAATATGGCAACTTGTCGCATGGCGACATATTCATGTGCTTTCGACAGTCTTTAAAAAATATATTACTGGCCACAGTGTAGCTTAAAATGTTCAATTATGAACACATAATATAAATACAATAAATTGCGTAATGAAAATGGCACAATATAATAGTATCACATGTTTTATTGCATACATATTAACTACATAGTAATGGATTCATTGTAAATCTTACCAATCCACTCACAGTTGCTGCATTCTCTTTGGGGACGGCCTGTCCTTATGGAAGCAGACAAATGTTAATTCCCTCCAGTGAGCACAGGTCTGACCTCCAGACTTGAGTCTCAGGAATGTGTTCACACACACACACACACACACACACACACACACACACACACACACACACACACACACACACACACACACACACACACACACACACACACACACACACACACAACCTTCTCCTCAGAAGGTCACAGAGCGGATGACACCAGCCTGTTCCTCGTTTCACTTCGATTGGCCCATCTTTTCTCCTTCATTACCGCACGCAGCTGTGAATAAGAGGTTTTGTATCTAACAGTGTGTGTGTGTGTGTGTGTGTGTGTGTGTGTGTGTGTGTGTGTGTGTGTGTGTGTGTGTGTGTGTGTGTGTGTGCGCGCGCGCGTGCATCTCTGCATCCTGAGTGTGTCTACATATACATGTGCAAGTGTGTATGTTCAGGTGCTTTAAGTAAGCGTGATAAAGTGCGTGTGGGTGTTTTGAACGAGTTAGCCTATGTGCCGCTGTGTGCGTGACGTGTGCGTGCGTGTGTGCGTGTGTGCGTGTGTGTGTGTGCGTGTGTGTGTGTGAGACGTGTGTGTGTGTTTTCACTGTCTCTGAAATGGCTAAGTGCTGTTGGTGCAGTTTTTATCAGTGAGGCCACCGGTGAGGCTCAGGGGAACAGACGGGGGCTATCTCTCTCTCCCGGCCCTGAAAATTGATATTGAACATGAAGAGTAGGAGGAGGGGAGAAATCTCACAAGCTGGTAGCAATTAGCTAAAAAGGGATTTGCAACTCAGTGATTCATCGCAGCAGAGATCGAAGTCATTTAGAGACACGGTTGTTATTCCTTTTCTTTTTTTTGCCCCCCCGTTCCCACTGGTCCTTGCTAACTTGCTTGCTTACTCACTGCCTCTCAAGCAGCACCTCCTTTTGCCTGCTTACAAGACGGTGTGACATTTCCTATTTTAAGGTCCATTTCTCTTCCTGCAAACTTGCAGTGTGCCGGAGCACAAACAAGGTCTTTGATTTGAGGGTCCGTGTGTACGCACCTAACACTGCAGTGCTAAACCGATGAGGCCGCTGTTGGTTTTGCTTTGAGAATTGGCACAGCGCTGTGACACACTGTCAACATAGCAAGGGAGGGAAGTTCATTAGCCAAAGGGAGGGAAAAAGAAGGTTTGCCCCAGGTTTAACAAACATTTGACCGTTGACTCTGCTTATTTATTGCAATATGGGCCTGTTAAGCTTCGTTTACACTGTGCACTTGACAAATACTTTGACCAACCTAAGTATGTTCAGGATATGAAGTTGAAGTAGCGAGAGTCCACTTTCTCTCTTCATTTGCAGCTAGGGGCTCGTGTTACACGAAAAAAGAATAGAGACATTCACCTCATTCTGTTATTTGAACGTCTAGAGATGTTTTAAATGATGAAGAAACGTCCGCTTTGCCTATTCAAACATGAACTTAATGAAAGTTGTGCAGCCAGGACTGAGAGAATGTGTGCAATGCAGACACATTTGGGGGATCAGTGTTTGCGCACGTGGTGGTGATGAGATCAAAAATTGCCTCAGGGCAGAAGCCGAGGCCTACAGGATAATAGACATGTTGTTTGCATTTGTAAGATAATAGCGCTGAACAAATGTAATGTCTACTACGTAGTTCACTTATGTCATGATGGTCAGAATCCATTTTTACACGTTTTAACAATGTACTAATGTGGATATTACAAAAACAATGGACAAAACAAAACACATCACCCCTCACAACTCTTAGGTAATGTTTAAGCCAAATAATGGAATAATTATAAAAGGTCATAAGTGCATTGGCGTCAAATGGGTAAATAATGATAACAGACGGTTGTCTGGAAATAAAATGAAATGTTAAAAAGCGTGAAAATGAGAGAAAAACTATTGTTATTCACAATATTAGATTACAGATACAACATAAGGTTTGTTGTTTTAAATACAGTATTGTGCAGCAAATGACAGAGCATGTCAGTAATCCAGGGATTACATTTATCTTTATCTTGAGAGAAATAAAACACAGACACATGCATATTTTAGCCTCTAACCTTTCCTTCAACCCAAACTTGCTTAAACATACTTTAGCATGTTACCAAACATTCTGTAGCACAGAGGTCTTACAACCACCACTACCACCAAGGATTGGCCCTCGCCGCCTATATTACTACCAACCACGAGTGTGTATCTTGGGCATAAGAGCCAGCACGACCCGTCTGGAGGTCCAATTCCCAAACATACTGAAGCATGTTATCAAATACTGAAGCATGTACCCTATAGCACGTTACCAGAGCTAGCTTTGCCTCCCACACTAACTCTATAGCACTAACCTCACTTACACACATGGGGTGTATAATAGTATGACCTTCTTACTGTACATGGTTTAAAATCATACTTTAGTATGACCTTTTTACATGGTTTAACGTTGTTCTATAGTATGGTATGAGCTTTTTAAATGGTTTAACATCATACTATAGCATGGTATATTATGACCTTTTTACATGGTTTAACATCATACTATAGTATGGTATGACCTTTTTAAATGGTTTAACATCATACCATAGTATGAACTGTTTACATGGTCATACTAGCTTTAACATCAACTATAGTATAGTATGACCTTTTTACATGGTTTACGTCATACTAAATAACTAAGGTCCTCACAGGTATAGTAAAATGATTGTATGCACACACACACACACACACACACACACACACACGCACACGCACACGCACACGCACACGCACACACACACACACACACACACACACACACCACACCATAAGAGATTACTCATAAAGCATACAGGCAGCAGGGGAGCATTGCCTCGGCCTCTAAACCTCTACAGTTTAAAATCTGAGCGGCGGCCATTAAAAGAGCCAGAGATGACGGATGAGTTCATATGCCATGCAAGCAGCCCGAGACAATGGCTTTAGCCCAATGACAGATTGCCTGGCCGTAACCCACTTTATGTTAAACTCATTCTCACTGTTCAATTTCACAAGTGTAATTTTGTTCGCCCGCGCTGCATTGTCCTCCGCGGTGGGAGAGGTGTGGGGGAGTGTACTCGAACCCGCGGTACCCTTCCCCGCTAACGATTCCTCTGCTATATTCCATTGTATTGTTTTCTGCATAATCAGGTTGGTAGTCAAGGGTTTGGGTGACACAGCCATCTGTCAAGTTCATTTGCTCGGCGAAATGCAAAGGAATAATGGCCAATCCGATGGGAGCCTATCTGTTATCAAACAGGGGAGGTGGCCCCTGTTCAAGCCACCGTTTCACTGTACAGTGGTATGGGGTGTATTAACTCTTTAAGACCGGGAACGCATCTGTGTGTCGTTTTTAGATTTTCGTTGGGCTATTCAAAAATAGCAGATATACCAGCTCATAGCACGGCACCGAGTGCCACGCTAAAAAAAAAAAAAATCTGGACATTTGTAACTCAAATCTTTGCTTCTGGGGGTTCCTGGAACTAAATATTTTACAAAATGTTTGCATTAAATATATAATTCGAGATTTTGTCACAAAGATCTGCTATTTATGAATAGCCCAAAGAAATCAAAAAATGACACACAGATGTGTTCCCGGTCTTAATGAGTTAACACGCATGCACACGGGCACACATGCACGTACACACATGTGTATGATATGAACAAACATATGCACAGAACTGGCCTTCCACCCACCCACACATGCACACACTGACATGCACACACACGCGCACGCACGCACGCACGCAAATGTATAGGAAGACAAACTATGTTGATGCACACACCTGCACCATGCATGCATGATGCATATTACAGACACACCGTTATTGTGATGCCATATGCTTGGTTTGATCAGCCCATGTTTTACAATGACATTGTCATACAGGACGTCATCCCCCTGAACCTTTTGAACACAGTAGATGCCATTTTCTTGTATTCTGGTGCATTTTAACAGTCTGGAGTTGAGTTGCCCAAAAATCTGGAGAAATTCAGGATTTCTTGGCTCCTGGATTTCAATTCAGGAGCCAAGAAGGAGACAGGGTAACAATTCAGGAGTCTCCTGCTAAAATCAGTGTTCTCAGGTATGGTTATGAGCTTGTAGATCAGCTATTTTTGCTATTCGTTGCGTGATGAAGTATATAGGGCTTAAGTGGTTAAACGTTATTCATTTTGCTGGGGACCCCCTGGAACCCCCTCAAGGACCCAAGGTGTCCCCGGACCGCAATTTGAGAGTTATAGAGTTACTGCTATAGTGAACCTACAGTATAAGGCCTGTTGGTCAATCTGGGTCATCTGTTGCCAGGTATTTTTCTGTGGACCGGTGCTATGGTAAACCTGTGTCTCAAGACACATGGTTCCTAGAATGACGGGCAGCAGAAGTGGGTGAAAGCAGCAAAATGCTCAGATTGCTGAATAATGTTTAGAGCAATAGGCCAAAGCTTACTCAGAAAAAAAGGAAAGATACGCATTTCAACCCCATGTACAATATTGTTTGTATTGGTGTGTAACAAGCAGTTCAGGCAACTACCCACTTCAGACAACCAGATTCAGATGCTGAAGCCATGCCACAGTTAGAATACACCAACTTTGGTGTTTGTGTGTCTTATATCAATAAAACGATTCATGTCTGCTACAGTGCAACATTGTGCACAAAGTAAACTGATATGTAAAAAGAGGTCTTGGTAATGACATCTGTTTAAGTGGGACTGATGTACAGTGGGTGACCATTGACTTTGTCGCTTTTCATAAGAGTATCACTTCACTCATTTGCCTCACCCGCTTTGCAGTAAATTTAAGTTCCAAATACTACCACAAGGTGCCGCTTTGGAGTCACTTTTTTTGTGACAGACAGACAGACAGACAGACAGACAGACAGACAGCCAGACAGACAGACAGACAGACAGACAGACAGATAGATGTCTTATATTATTATTAATAATAATAATAATAACTAGCAATAATTACGTGTGCTTAGAGCGTTTAAATTGGGTTTTCTGTTCAGCGTCGGGCAGTCAGGAACGCATCTCTGTCATTTTAGAAATGTTCAGACACACATTGGTTTCTGTCTGTCTGTCTGTCTGTCTGTCTGTCTGTCTGTCTGTCTGTCTGTCTGTCTGTCTGTCTGTCTGTCTCAAAAGTCCGTGGAGAGACAGACAGACAGACAGACAGACAGACGTCTTATATGTTGTTTTTTTCTCGCATCAATTTCTGTATAGTAGGATTCTACCTCTTTCCTCTATAAATGAAATAGTCCAGTTAGTGTAGCGGTTAAAACTGATGTCCGGCGATTTTACGACCCGGGTTCGAATCTCACGCTATAAGCATGCTGACCTGCTATTTTTACTTTTACTTCTACTCCACTACATCTCAGAGGAAAATATTGTACTTTTAATCCACTACCATTATTTGAACGCTTTAGTTACTAGTTACTTTGCAGATATAAATCATGACATTATAAAACATACATTATTTGCCCTATTTCATATAGTCTATTTGAAAATGGCCGATCTACAAGCTCACAATGCATTGCGACGCATTGTGAGCTTGTAGATCAGCTATTATCAAACATTTATTTGCCAATACTTTTGCACTTTTACTTTGATTGAACTCAAGTAACATTTTGAGTTCATCCATGACCGTAACAGACCGTCATGTGATCCATGGCCAACAGCGAGGCGTTTGTTTTCATTCTTATAAGACCGCGTGGCTCATTTATATGCACGTGAAAGTAACTAAGCGGAAAGTAACTAAGTACATTTACTCCATGTCCACTTGTTGCTGACGGTGGTAGTGTAGGAGCAGCGCTGTAAAAGCCCCAAGCGTCATCGGTGCAGGAAAGATGCGTATTTGGTTGTACACACGGAGACGCAAGGGTGGCGTTTTCAGTCGGAATTCAAATCATGATGCAACACTTTGTGAGCTTGTAGATCGGCTATTTTCGCTACTTTTATGGGACACTGTTGTACAACAAAGTAGAATTAATTTGTGAAGAAAGAAAAACCCATTAACAGTTGAAAATAGCCTACACCAGAGGTTTTCGACCAGTGGTCCGGGGACCACCAGTGGTCCTTGAGGGGGTTCCAGGGGGTCCCCAGCCAAATTAATAGTTAGCAACCAAATTGACCCTTATGTGTCTGTAACTCTTAATGTACAAATGGAACCAAATGGACCCGTCAGGGTCCATTTGGTTCCATTTGTACACTCTCAGAGTTAAATGAACACTGATGATGATGATGATACAGTGTAGATTGGGACGCCCAAGAAATCTAAATGGTTGAGTCCCTGGCATATCTTTTCAAATGGGGGTCCCTGGGCTAATATGTGTCAATTTGGGGGTCCTTGATGGGAATAAGGTTGAAAACCACTGGCCTACACCATTTCTGCCCATCCCTCTAACTTCATGTAGGCGCATTAAAAATATCAAAATTGGCCGCTCTGAATTTGTATCTGAACAAATACTTTGATAGAAGAGATAGGCCTACAGAGGTACTGTAGGGGGGAGGGGGAACCTGATAGCAGAGTTCCTCACTTGGCTTATTTGGAATAATCATTAACATAACCGGTTTGGCAAGAGACTGGGCCAGTGTTGTAGGCTAGTGCTAATTTTGGAAGTGGGGGAGCAAGGTTCTTGAGCGGATTGGAGTTTTTTTTTTGTTACTTTATTTCGGTTTTAGGGTTAAGCTCTGATCCACCCGTCCCCCCCTCCCACGAAAGCCCCCCGACCCCCCGCACGCAACCACTCCGCCGCGCTGCGCCAGGCCGCGCTGCGCTAAAACGCACTGTCTGTGCCTGTGGTGGCCTACTGAAAGCTAATAACATAGTAGTATGACAAGGGTGCAATTATATTCAATGATATTCAATTGTTTTGTGGAAAACACATGGCTCATCATGCTTAATTAAAGAGAGACTCACTTGCCTTTTCTTAGTGCTTTTCATTGTTTGGACAGAAGAAATTGTAAACATTTAGCCAATATTCGATCATCATTAAATAACAGACAGTGAACTGGTAAACTGGTGACAGCATGTCATGGATAGCACATTAATTCTTAAACAATATTGAGGAGGAAATAAGTATAAACGAGGAAATAAAATAAAACAAACCAAAAAGACGCCAATAACCCCTGTCTTATAAAAACTGCCAAAGTGGGTCGGGGTTATCTGACATGACAGGCTGTGCCACTTTGGTTTTTGTGCTTTCTGCCGTGCGATGTGCTCGCAGCCAAGTCTTGACATAAGGCTCTGGATTCCAGGACCTGAGCGGAGGTCCATATGTCTAATAAACATCAGAGCCGACACACGTTCTGTATGTAGTCGCGAACGGAGTGATGTTATTATGAGGTTCAATGTTCACCAAACTAAAGCCGCACACGCATTCTGCCGAGCTGCATGGAATGAGCATATTACAGTTAATAAGGGGTACAAGTGCAGCTGGTACCCTTCTCCCTCCACATTCTATGTAGGCCTAGGCATAGTCCCTAAAAGCATTCACTGAAGATTTTTCGAAATCTCACCTGCACAACCCAATATTATGCTGTTGTTACAAATGTAATGCAGTAAACATGAACGTAGCGTTAACCGTGGTGATGTGTTGGATAATATTCACCCGCAGCTGGTTTTAACGAGACAGCAGCGTATATGAAAATGCTTCACAGATGATCCGATCATCTTTATTTTTAAATTGATGATGAAAGCCGCACACGCAAAATGGGGGTCCCCAATATGGTTATTTTGGGGGGTCATGGCCTGAAAAAGATTGAGAACCCCTACTTTGATGCATCTCTCTCTCTCTCTCTCTCTCTCTCTCTCTCTCTCTCTCTCTCTCTCTCTCTCTCTCTTTCTCTCTCTCAGAGAGAGACCTTGTCTTTGTACAGAGAGACAGAGAGAGAGAGCGCATCTGGATAAAAGAGACTTTGTCTTTGTATAGAGAGAGAGAGATAATTAACATAACCGGTTTAGCGATGAATAGACTGGACAAGGAGCACATGTCGTTGAAGAGTTTTTTGGTTTGCAGTTTACTTAAGTAAAAATATCAATACTGCAATGTAGAAGTAGCCTACTCTGTTACGAGTAAAGTATATATAGTAGGCCTATATTATATTAATTTCTCTCTCTCTCTCTCTCTGTGTGTCTCTCTCTGTGTGTGTGTCTCTCTCTCTCTCTCTCTCTCTCTCTCTCTCTCTCTCTCTCTCTCTCTCTCTCTCTGCCAAAAATAGACTAAAATGTTAGAAAATAGAGTTGCATCGCGACTCTTTGTGGGCTTGTAGATCAGATTTTTTTGCCTATTTAATAGCCACGCTGAAATTGCATCTGAACAAATAGCCTGCCTTGATAGACCCCCCCCCCGCTCAAAGAAAGAGACACACGGCATAAGTGCACACACAGAAAGCACAGAACGTATGACCCCAGTATACATTAAATATATATATATATATAGTGCCACTGAACCACCACCACAGAAATACAATTTGTCAATTCAAATGAGCTATTGGCAAGAGAAAAAAATAGTTTATTTTCCCGTCTCGTTTTATCAATTAAGACGTTAAAATTAAACTAATGTTAAGCTCAGCATCATGCTATCTAACTTTATTTGCTTAATATTTTGCTTAATATAAATGTCACATCTTGTACTGTAAGTAACAGACAGGATCTTTCTCTGTCTTTCTAGGAAAAACAGTGCCTAAAAACCCCAAAACAAACAATTTTGCTATTCAAATGAGCTATTGGCATGATAAAACATACGTTTACATTTTCCAAAGCAAGTGTCAAAACATAATACAAAAGTGTAAAGTAATGTATGTACAGTTTGGAGAGGATATACAGTATACTAGTAACAAATATATTCTTGCTGTCTGCTGTGGGCTGTAGGCAGCTGTAGGCAGTAGACCGCTGCTGCCCCTAGTGGCACAGAGTGGAAATCATACATGCCCTGCATGAAACGCATGAGAAGAATGAAAAAAAACGACAAAGTCAATGGTCACCCACTGTAGTAAAACATCAACAAATGAACAGCGGGGCCTTTGGATAAAACAAACACATGCAGACCAACAAACAAATACTGAAATGATCACTGTATGTCACACAAGGTGGATAAAAGACAAATTCTGTAGGAATTCAGATCACATTGATGTAAACTTCAACAGAACAAGTAGCCCTGGAGGCAGACCATCTGAAAGAAACCCAAAAAATACACGGTCTGAACTCTGAACGCAGGGCAGGTTCCTGTCAACACCTTAGTTCTGTTTGCTTTCATTGGAAAAGTATTGATTCAGCATAGCTCTCTGAAGTCAGCAACCAGGCCCATTGGCAGCTCACTGGCTGTTGAAAACCAGAAAAATTCTGTCTCGTTGTCAAGTAAAAGGATAGCCTGTCAGAAGTATGTGGAACGTGAAGTCAACTACTGTATAATGTATTCGTGCTCAGTGTTAATTCAATTCAGAAAGTGTCAAAGTTTTGGACGCCTACTACAGGTAACTTATTATACTTTAGAGAATTGAATTAACACTCAGGATTTGACTATAAAAGCAAATCCGTAATATGCTTCTACAGACCCTGTCACAGGAAACACAATTGTGAAATGACAAAAACAAAACCTTTAATCAAGAACAATATAAAATCTGTTATATGTTCATACCTATTTCTTTATACTTTCCTTGAGAAACCTAAAAACAATAACAATTTATTAGGTGCTCTGGTTGTCAACACTCAAATGCCACAGAAATATAATGACTATGGGAATATGGGCAATTGCAGTGTTTTCATACTTACTAATACTAATTTCACTGTAGCTGCTTCATTTTATGATGTTTTTAGATAAACAAACCAGGGATGAACTTGGACAGATGACTCACTAATTGAGAAAACACTTTGATTGCAGAAACTTGCTTCAGCATGGTCCTTAACGACAATTTCAATGTTGTGTTTCTTAAGCCTGATTTATACAGAAAGGCTCACAATGTGTCGTGCTGTGAACTTGTACATCTGCTATTTTCGGCATGTGTGTGACTGTCTGTCATGTGTGACTGTATAAATGAAGCACAGACTATGAATCCCACATAAGTATGAGGCCAGGCCGGTTGAGAGGATGAAATTACAATACATTTGCCTTACAGCATTTCAAAAAAAGTGATTACTCTATGAATAAAAATGACACCGGTCCTTTATTATCCCTGCCTTAGCTTTCTCCCTCCATCACCCTCATTCTCTTGCCCCTCTCCCCTCTTTCTCTCAATCTCTCTCACTACCTCTCTCCCTCTATAACTCCATTTTCTCACCCTCCCCGCCCCCCTCTCCCCTCTCTCACATAACCCATTACTCCACAGCTTGTGTGAAAAGGGTAATCGCTCAAATCATTCAAAGGCAACTATCTGTGTTTGACACAAGGGAGCATAACCGTCATCACAAGCAGCCACTAATGGCTCTCTCTGGATCCGGCTGCTTAGCCGCGCTCAGCACAACGCAGCAGGGCCAAATGCTGTGGGCACTACAATTCCACAGCCGGGGCCAAATTTTACCCTAATGAATTTGGACCTTGCCAGGTTATAGCGAAAGGTGTCCATGGCCATCCAATACCCTCCTAGATGATCTGAAGCGACTCCCATGGCTGCTGCCCATGCCAGGGAGCCCAGTGCCATGTCCAAATGAGGGGGAGATTGTGGCTGTTTTTCTGTTTGGCAGCCATTTGCTTAGCTCACACATTCATTCCTGCACGCACGCACGCGCACACGCACACACACACACACACACACACACACACACACACACACACACACACACACACACACACACACACACACACAGACACGCACGCACGCACGCGCACGCACACGCGCACGCACACATGCACACACACCCCACATGCTCAGTTTTTATACATGTGCATCTACTGTATTGAAGCGTGCATGAACACAAGGTAATACACAAAAGCATACTCACTGATTAGCGGAAGCCAGTAGAAAATTACTTAGCGCACAGTAAAATCCTCAATTAATCTCTGAGAGTGTAAAACTTCACGCTTTTCAGAGTTCAATTAACGCAGAGAATTTTTACTGTGTTTTGCTATTGTCTCCAGCGTTCAAATGTGTGCACAATATTGTGTCTTTCCCACTGTTGCAAAATGAACTTGACTTTTGCCCAAATATCGCTTGGATGCTTGTTCATATTGGGGCCAGTGCTGGAACTGTTATACACAAACTCTCCAGATTTTGGTCCTCTGTGATTATAAAAGCATAACAGGTCCAGTCCACATTAAAATCTTCTGTTATGCCGGTCATATTAAAGGCCATGGGGGATGATTTGAGGGGCAATGAGATGGTGAGCCATCCGCTTGGTTAGCGCACACAGTATTACATTGCATCCACATTATTAGCTACAGATTTCACAGAACATGTATTTAGAAACAAATTGGTTCAACTACCCCAATGCTGAAGGCTGAATATCCACAGACCCTCAAAACCGCACAGAAAAAAGGCTGCTGGTTACGCTTGATTAGTGGACCACCATGATTGTATTAAAGTTTATTGACCATGTATGAATGACGCTACTTAGGCAGTATTGGTTTCCCGCAAAAGACAAAACAATGTTTTAGGATTTCTCTCTCACTCTCTCTCTCTCTTACACACACCATCTCGCTTTCCGCGTTTCCCCTGCCTCCCGTCCCCATTATTTCCTCCCACTCGCTCTGTCTGCCTCCGCTATTCATTTTTTCCTTTTTCCTGTGCTCTCTTTCCATTTCTCTCTCTCTCTCTCTCTCTCTCTCTCTCTCTCTCTCTCTCTCTCTCTCTCTCTCTCTCTCTCTCCCTTCCTTCTTCCGACCAATATGCTCAGGGCCCCCCAGCTGTGTTACAGGTAGCGAAAGTCTCCTTCAATTAGACGTAATCATCACTCACGGTCAATGATTGCGCTGAGGGCTAACTTGCAGTCTATGAGGGGGCCTTTGCGTCTAATGCACTGATTCAGCTTGTCTCGGCCAACTTCACTGTCTGCTGAAACCAAAGCAATTTAGTCGTCGCCCAAGGCCCTTTTGGCAGCAGCTGGTTTAGCAAGCTAGCAGAGAAAAGAGAGCGATACGGAGAGGGAGAGAGAGCAAAGGGAGAGAGATATTGCATGAAGGAGTGGAGCTGTACGTAGCACTCTCACTCTCTCGCTGTGAGATACAATTTAATCAGAGACATCTGTGTGCAGGCAGGCATTTTTTTCCCCCCTTGGAGGAGACTTAAGCACAGTCTTAGTGAGAGGACTGTGTTTGAAGTGCAGTGGCATTATCGCTTTTCTCCTAATAACAGTGCTAGGTGTGGAGAGAGAGAGAGAGAGAGAGTGAGTGAGAGAGCGAGAGGGAAAGAGAGAGAGAGAGAGTTAGAGAGAGAGAGAAAATCAAGTTAATCTCCTTCATCCCAAAGCGCCTGGGTGTGACACATAAGCACCAAATCCAATCATCAGACAGGAAAGACACACAGCTGACCAATCAGGTTACCACCTCACCAACGAAATAGACAAGGCCAGAGGAAATTTAATAGATTTTAAGTGGGGGAACAAAATAGGTGTGTGTGTGTGTGTGTGTGTGTGTGTGTGTGTGTGTGTGTGTGTGTGTGTGTGTGTGTGTGTGTGTGTGTGTGTGTGTGTGTGCGTGTGCGCGTGCACGTGCGTGTGCGTGTGTGCAACCACGAGCGTGTGCGCACTTACACACGTGCGCATGTGTGTGTGCACGTGTGGACATTTGCGGACATTATCATCACAAAAGCTGTCGAGTCATCATCGAGCGTTACTGTGAGCACACCATGCATTATGAACCCACACTCAAGAGTCATTCAATGGAATAATTTAATCAAAGACTGAAAGGAAAAAAAACCACAATCCTAACCAGGTATAATGGGGGCCCTTTTCAAAAACATTTCTCAAACACCTCATTACCTCCAGCTTGTGATCTTAATTGCCATGAGTCACGTCTCATGGAAATACAGCATGACGTCTCCCCGAGGTTCAGACATATCCCTACACATCCTCCTCCTCCTCCTCCTCCTCCTCACAGGAACCCAGGCTGTGAATGGACACAATCTGGGCTCAGCGGTAAGAGGGGTGTGATAACAGGCCATGGAAGGTTAAAAGGATAGATAGTTCTTGTCATCGTGTGCTTTGGTGATGGGAATGTGATGTGCACGTGTGCTGATGTAGAACTAGTAGGGCTATATGTGTCGCCACGCTGTCACGTGAAACCTTGTATGTCCCAAACCGTTGAGAAACACCTTTTTCTAATGGAGCTCATAGAGTTATCAGCTGCTTTGTCAAAAGCTTGTATAGTTTTACATTTTTTACCACATTGACCACATGTCATTATAGGCACAATTTTTTGCACATGTTCAAAAATAACACAAATAGATGTACAGGCTCACGGGAGCGTATGTTCCCCGCTTACCTAACCTTATCCAACCTTAAACCTAACCCTAAACCTAACCCGAACCCAAAAGTAAGTGGGGAACATAGAACCCAGGGAACATAGAACCCAGGGAACATAGAACCTGGGGAACATAGGGATGACCCCAAGCTGACAACAGATCACAGAGCTTGTAGATCTGCTATTTCCACAATTTTCTGAAAGTATAGGGCTTAAGTGATGAAATACTAAAAACTCAAATAATAAAACCCACAGAGAGACGTAAAGTGTGACCAATAGCAACGAAGAAGAAGGGGAAAAAAAACTAAATATGGAGATACAAGTTACACAAAGTTATACAAATATGGTTTCCACCAGACAGTGACAATATGTGTGTGTGTGCTCCTGGGCGTGCGTGCGCGCGCGTGCTATCCTGCTCAACCCTTCCCCTGGTATCTTAAAATAGTTAAGTGATGGAAGCCGGTTGGAGATAGAGACCTAAAGCGGTTTGGAGTCACAGTTCAACAAGGCTCGGTGTGGCCAGACAGCTCCATCATCACTATCGCCATCAAAGGCATGAAGTCTAGTCCCGCTTTGATGTTTCAACATCGATTATATCATGGGATGAATCATGATAGTTTAAAGACTTAACCACATGACGAAATTTGAGGAAAATAGCAAATCTACAAGCTCACAACGTGTCAGAAACGTGTCACAGCGCGTCGCAACGCGTTGGCTATTTCCGGTCAACTAAGCATACAGGGTTTAAGTGGTTAACCCATTAAGACCTGTGACGCATCTGTGTCATTTTTTGATTTGAGCTAAAAAAGCATTATTTTACACTTTGGCTATTCAAAAATAGCAGATATACAAGCTCGTAGCGCGGCACTGAGTGCCGCGCTACGAGCTTGTAGATCTGCTATTTTTGAATCATTTAGAAAATGTGTGCCAATGTATTATTTTAAAGCGAACATTTTTAACTCAATTCTTTGCTTCATGGGGGTCCCTGGAACCAAATATTTTGAGATGGGCGTCTGCGGCCAAATACATATAATTTTGGGGGTCATTGACATGAAAAAGTCTGAGCACCACTGATATTATAGTAACATAAGTGTTTCAGAAAACTGTTAGAATTTAGAAGACATTTGTAGAATCGTAGGTCTTATTGGGTGAAGTGGTTAATGGCTTAATCTATCTATATGGCTTACTCTAATCTAATTATAATGAAACAAAAGGATGTTCACACACCCTCAGATATCAAATCATTGCAATGGAGATCATTGCAGTCTGTTGACATTTGACAAATTAACGGAGGCTGAAGCTTTAGATGGTTTGTTTATTTGTGTTAATTCAGAGTACTGTATAATGCAGCGTTTTATTTTCAATTACAGAGCATAGGAAAAAGTGTATTTTTTATTCACAAGTGAAGCCCTTGAATAAGAATGAATGTGAATACACTCAAAATGTGTGTAAAGGTATAACCATCGCAGGTGTCCAAGATTGTCACCATATTTCAATCTGTCTGTGTATTTAGAGTTGGCTAAATGCCAACTGCATTATCAGTTTATCATCTTTTCTTACTTCTTTGTGGTAAATTTGAAGAACCGGATGCAATAAACAGGTTTTTATTTAACAGAAAACTATTCCATCCCAATATTTAATTTCACTTTTATTTCCTGTATATAAAATGGCACATGTATTGGTGATTGGTGACAACTTTGCTGTATGTATAGTACATTATATTATACTGTGGGCCACAGATGTTTTTCCTCTTTGAACACATATCAAATGAAAAATGTATCAGCAATGTTTTTTAAGGTACCAAATTGCTAGCCAAGAAAAAACTAATCTTTAACACTATAAATTCTCATCGTTAAGTAGTCCAGTGATTAAAAAAAAAAAAAAAAACCAAAAGCTTTTGATAGTTCACATGCTGTCATGCAAGTCAAAACTCCCTGTAATTGAACCATGCATCACGAATATGTCATACATGCTTTATGAAGATGAAACCAGAGTTTATGTTGGCACAGACACGCTGCAAAGTGAGAGGTAAATCAATCAGGAAGAGCGCTATAGTCACTTGAATCACAACAGAGACATGCTAAACAATGCGGAGGTCTTCTCCTTAACACACACACACACGCACACACACACACACACACACACACACACACACACACACACACACACACACACACACACACACACACACACACACACACACACACACACACACACACACGGCGTGTGATTACAGCTTGGGAAAGTAGTAATTTAACCAGTGATTACAATCTATCATGCTGCCTGGGGCCAGACTCTGAAAAGTGTCTGTCTAAATGACACTTTAATACCATGCCTTCACACGCGCGCGCGCACACACACACACACACACACACACACACACACACACACACACACACACACACACACGCACACACACACGCACACACGCACACACACGCACGCACCCACACACACAGAGCTAAAGGAACGACTCTAAAGATGCGATCAAGAGTGATCACTTTTATCACTCACGGTGTATCAGCCATGCATCATTTCTACTGAACACCTCTCTCCATTTTCACTGCTTGACGCTGGATAAATGCAAATCAAGTTAGTTGTAGAATACATCTCAGCCTGCAATGAATAATGCCTTTTCGTTTAGTTTTTCATGTTTTCACACAATAAGGGCCACACTGGTTGAGTGCTGTGTTTAATTGCCTTGTTTAAATACAGTAAACAGTTACAACTGACAAAGAGGCAACGCTGAAGGGATGAGTCTTCGGTTTTAGTTGGTGGATAGATGTTGTGATGATAGAAAGGTTCAAAGCATCAGGTCAGGATATAATATGTTGCGTTGCACCATGTCTGACTCCCTTTGTGGCTCAAACCCCCCCAAACCAATTAGTAATGGTGCCTGCCAGCCATTGCTGAAGTAAATGACTAATACTGTAAAAGTTATTCTTGGTGAAGGCATCCATCAAAAGGCATGCATATTTTACAAGAAAGTTGAAGAAGTGGTGAGAATCACTAAATTGCAACAAGAAGCTATTAGCCATTAGCCTTGTTCTGGTAGAGAGCAGCTTATATTGTGTGTACTAAGAGCTGCGAGACACAGATTCTCTCTTGTCTACTTAGCACACATATTCAATCAGATACACACACACATTCCTAAAGTTTGACCTCAGTTAAACTAGAAAAACAACAACAAAAAAAGGAAGAAAAAAAAGCCCACTCACAAGCAATCACTCTGAGAGACAATTCATTCAGACGTTTCACATTTCAAAGGTGTTCCATCGCCCACACCAGCACATGTTTTACATATTTCACCTCGCCTAACAACCAGGCGTTAGATTTGTAATGTTAATGTGAGTCATTTAAATTTTCAATCACATATACAGGCAACATAGTAGACAGAGCCAAAGAGGCTTGCCATCAAAATATGTTTCTTGTTATGTGTCAGAATGAATAGCACATTGTTATTACTATTATTAGCTGGTACGTCAGCGAAACTTCAGCTCTTCAAACTAAAGTCTCATTTATACCTGTGCACAACTAAGTATAACTCAGATTTAATATTTTCAAGTTAGCTTTTGAATTCTGAGTATGTATTGGACACTCAGGAGGAAGAAAAAATAAATCTCTCCTCTGTCAGAAAATCGTAGTTAAAACTGGCAGGTTAAGTGCTCAGTTTAGCGTTGTCCACTGTTAACTAATAACTTTGGCCTGGGGTCGATTCAAATAGTTGAAGTCAGTTCAA
>NC_139940.1:31838399-31890899 GCF_963454915.1 Gymnoscopelus microlampas | reverse complement strand
TACAGATCAAATTAGCTAGAACAATTTGATTACTTTTGTTAGCTTAGCTTAGAGTCAGGCTAATGGTTTCCCCCCTATTTCCAATCAATGTGGTTATTAAGTACACTGTCTCCTGGCTTTAGTTTGCCCTCATCTTAACTTAGAGTGAACATGTTAGGCTGTTTGTGGTAGAGATGCAGGAGGCAGAGGAGATAGGGGGGTAATAGCAGGAATGACATGGGCCAAGTTATTGTGGAACATCTTGCTTCCATTATGTAGGCTATTACATACCCCCGAAAAGTTCCCCATAAAAATGGGTTTTGCACAGTGGTCTCTGGACAGCCCTGAGCGAGAGGGCAGTGTGTCCCCCAGGTAAACACCACCACACTACTCCACTGGCTGACAACTGCTGGTAATGGTTTAGACTGAAATTACTGGTAAAACATGTATGTATTGTTTACTTATGTAAACAGGAAAGGCTACATACTATGTCTTTGTGGTTGTCCATTGTGTCTGATGATGACTGCAGTCGTCAGAATACTACTTTGGTCTTTGCCACATTTACAGAGAGACCCAGCCTATATAGGCACTTTCAGCAGCTGCAAGGGTAGCTTGCAGTGCCTCCAGTGTGTGGCCTCACAACTGCCCAGTCATAGTTCGATGACTTGCCCAGAATCACGCTCAGATCCACACAGACCCTTTTCTAGACGGCTCACCTAGGAGCCAGAGCCATGCCCTAAATGACTCATTAGGGTTGTGAAGGCCATGAAGGTCTTACTTAGGCACACATACAATGATATGTCAATTCAAACACGCAGACAATTAAAGAGATGTATAAAGGGGATTTCTATATGACATCAGTGATTCACATGACTGATGACTGTCTTAACACATATTTGAAAGTCTCATCAAAATGGTGGTGCTGTAAATTGTGTTTGGACATTTGTGAACCATGCTGCATAATGTGTCACTCAGAAAACCATAGCTCTCTCGACTGAAAGCGCAGAATGGCAGAGGAATGACCTCTATCTGATATTTGTTAAAGATAAGCAGGGAGTGTCTGGATTACACAGGTGTGCATGATGATTACAATCTGATACACTTGCTATTACGTTGTTTAAGTGTAATATACACAGTCAAATCTGCAGTGTTCATTTATCCATTTGTAACTCCCAAGAGTGTACAAATTGTAACCAATTGAATGGACGCTTACCCCTAACACTGAGGATTTGACAGTGTATAACCCAATGATAAACGGGTTGTAAAGTTGTACAATGGTTGTTGCAAACACTGACATGCATAAGTGGCACTTTTGATTTGATTTGCGGCCAAGACCTGCACTTTGAAGTTGCACACAGTTTGTGTGCAGATGTATACTCACCCATTGACTGATTGAAGCCAACAGAAAAGGATGATACAATTGAAATTGAAAACAGAAATTGGTCACATCTGTATCTCTTGCTGTTAGAGTGCAACAGTTAATCAAACTGATCGATTGAATTGATTATTTTTTTAAACTGGGAGTTCGCCAATCAGGAAATATGAAAAATCTGACATACAGTACAATGTATGTAGAGAGTACTGTGTCTTAGTACTTGTCTTGCACTATATCAGCTTTAATTGTGCTAAGTATGGAAATATAAGCATGAGAACTGCAATTATATAATAGGTATCTGCATCAATATCAGAATTGTAGAATTATGTAGACCTTTATGATTGAGAATACTTATAATAAATGTTTATTAATGTGAATTTAAAAAAAAATCTTATTTCTCAAAACACCATTCATACAATGGGCAAATTGTATGAATGACAAACTGAATTGTGATTAGCTGAGCAGCTAGTTTACAACATTGCTTCCCTCCCAAACAGGCTACAACAATTATTTGTAATACACAGAAAAATTAGGAGTGTTAAATGGACCCGTACACTCACAGTTAAATGAACACCCCATATTTTCCTGTGTAGAGACTGTGGAACTAAGCTATCCTCACACCTGTCACATTTGATGGATTGTGATGGGTTCGGGACAAAGAGGCATGTTGAACATAAACAAAACTTGCTTTCACCTTCTGAAAAATTCCCTGAGTCCCGCCTTATGTTCTGTTAAGCCCGAACATATGAGGTAATGTCAGGTCTTTTGTAAGATTAATGAGAAAAGCACAGCTACCACTTCCTACGTGAGCTGGTGGAAGGCATGTGGAATCCCCACAGTATATGGGTTACACAATGCACTGTCAAATAATGAGACAAGATAATTATAGCTGGGAGACAGCGTGAACGCGGGGCGCACAGAAAGAGAGAGAGAGAGAGAGAGAGAGAGAGAGAGAGAGAGAGAGAGAGAGAGAGAGAGAGAGAGAGAGAGAGAGAGAGAGAGAGAGAGAGAGAGAGAGAGAGAGAGAGAGAGAGAGAGAGAGAGAGAGAGAGAGAGAGAGAGAGAGAGAGAGAGAGAGAGAGAGAGAGAGAGAGAGAGAGAGAGAGAGAGAGAGAGAGAGAGAACCCCTTATTAAGAACTCTGTAATTAGTTCTCAAATAGCCATGACATGTGAATGATGAGCGACCTGTCATCTCTGCCGGTTCTCGGAAGAATGCAAAATGTAGACGTAGAAAGCGGGAAGTGAAATCAGTCATTCAAAATTGACTTCATAATTAAAATGGCTACTCTGATAAAAGGTTGCTCTTTTTTTTAAATACATCAGAAAGCCTATAATCATTATAATTATGATATAATTATTCTGGCAAATTGCATTATGCAGACAAGCCACAAGGACTCACTTGGTCTTCAGGTTTTGTTCTGTGCATCATCAGTCAACATAAACTATTTCTGACATCAACAATGTCAAAAGTAATCCGCTAATCAATCACTTAATTAATCTTCTTGGTAAATAATTGATCATGTTTCACAACACACTTCCTCTCTGATGTCTTTTGAAATGTGGTACTAGGGAAAGCATGGGGCAGTAATATATACATTGCTTTAATCAGGCTTTTGATCTTCAGTACAATTCTGAGATAAGTCAATTAAAACTAGGCCTGCCGACAATGAATTATGCAAAAAGTTTATTAAAACATTTATCAGCTAGACTTATTATAAATAGATGACTTCCAGTCGAAGACAGACAGACAAGATGAACAGGTCACCAGAATGGCTTCTTCTCCATCTCTCTTATTCAAGTTGGTTGTTTACCATTTTGCATGCAGATTGTTTTGGATTATGGAGTCCTATATAGGTTGGTGTTTTATTAAACCGCAATGACTGCCTTCCACCAAATCTACCACAGTGGTTTCTGACACCACAAAATGGCGGCCAGAGGTTTGAAAAGTCATCCTGCCCTTCATCCTCTGCCTTTATCTCTATTTTTCTACTTTTCTTTTTTTTCTGTTTACTTATCAGTAAGCCACAAATCCAGATTTGGCCCTAACAGACTCGGAGGCTCGTCAGCTGTCCTGGGGGCAAGTAGGGTGTCAGGGAGCACGCAAATGCCCCCATGCCCGGAGGAATTGTCAGGGAAAAAACTACCACCAAATCAATCTCACATGGGCCTCATGAGACATGGGATTGGGTGTGAAAATAAACATGGCGAAGAAATATAGGCCTAAGCTAAAAAACAAAAAAGAAAAGAAAAGAGAAAAAAGAGGCTCCTTTTGGACGGGTGTTAGCTATACAAACACTAAACACAGTGCATCTGCATCTGTTTTTTGTTCATGTTAGAAATATAATGCTACTGTGATGTCCAAACCAATTCAAATATAGCCCCAGACAGATGTGAATGAATGACACATGGTAATGTTACACAGCCTTTGGTGTACCTGTATATAGAAAAATTATAAGTTGCTGAACTGTATGTGACTTCACCTTAAAAAAAAAAAAAATATGGCAACAAAATTGACCAAAACAACACTGGGACATGTTGAAAGGTTATGGAATTCTGCTAGCTTGTTGTTTTTAAATCAATATTGTCCTGCTGTAGTATACTGTTCAGACGACCACATGCATGGAGGCATTGCACGCGCTAAACCATTTAGCTTTTTCCTCTTTCGATATGTTTATTTGGCTTTTTTTTGTTGTTGTTTGTTCATTGCTATGAGGCGAGATACTCTGCATACTCTAAGAACATTGCTGTTTAGCCTCCCAGGCACACAACAACACAAAAGTCCTCACTGCGCTCTGGGTGTGACGAGAATCTTCTGGGTTGAACGGATGTTGTTCTCGCTTAATTAGGAGCTTGGAGTTAAAAAAAAAAAAGAAAAAAGAAAAAAGAGTGACAAAAATATTTAGGGGGACAATTACTTTGTAAGTGTTTCTCTCTTTGTTTATTTGCTTCTTCTGGGCATTTTGGAACCTGTTGACACAGATTATTCAGGTGGAGGCCTGGGGGGCTGGCTGAGGGCACTAAGCTGGGCCAGTGTGCACATCTCAGCGCCTCTCTAGAATGGCTGCCAGGCCCGTCTGCTGGGCTGTGATAATGGAGCCTCCGTTCCCCTCTCTCTGTTGTGTGGAAATGTTTCCATTAGCCTCTGACAAGAAAATTCCTCTCTGCAATTTAGTCCATCTTTTATGTCCATCTTGTTTCCTCCAGAATGCAGATTTTATGCCCCTCTCTCTCTCTCTCTTTCTCTCTCTCTCTCTCTCTCTCTAGTTTGTTGTCTGTTGCACCCCTCAAGCGCTACTGGAATGCTTGGGTGAGATAAAGAAACGGCCCTTCTCTGAGCAGGTTCGAGTGTTTTGCTCTTTCATATCAATGAACTTTTTTTTGTGTGTGTTGTAAACACAGGGGATAAAACATGACTGAGAATCTTCCAATTCCGATCCCCATCCCCTCTCACTGGCCATTTGAAAATATGCGCTTTGACGGATGAGTTTAGCATGACAGAATCACAATGCGTCGTCGTTTTGAACGTTGTCCATATATTTATAACGCACTCACGTCCGCCGCCACGAGCACATCTGGAAATTCTGATGTGACCTTTATTTGCATTACCAAGCTCATCAAATTTGAACAATAATTCACACATCCAGCTGAAACTAATGTGAAATATTTTGGCAAGCGCCTGAAATGTGTGTAATGCAAATCTCATGTCTTTTTTGTAGCACAAACAGCAGAGGCAGCCAAAAGACTAACAGCTAGGCAATAATTCTGTCAGAGTGGGAGAGAGAGCGAGATAGAGAGAGCGAGAGAGAGAGGAAGAATAAACCTTTTGGCCTCGGCCAGGTCTCTGGAATGGTTAGTTGAAATGAAACTAATACTGCTCCCCTGTGAAAAGTTGCATACAGTGGATGCGTTCCTGAATCGTTGTCCTCTTTGAAGCTCCACTGGCAAAAATAAATAATAACAACGAACAAAGTATATATGTATGTATATATATAATATATATGTGCGTGTGTGCGTGTGTGCGTGCGTGTGTGTGTGCGTGTGTTCTACTATGTCACAAAACATGAAATTGAGATAACTCAAAATGTTTTAGTTTCAAGGACCTCAGGAGATGTGGACCAGGACTTTTCTCTAGCAGAGCATGTGAAATAATGGCAAAGAGGTTCTCTGTTTTAGCATGTGAAATAATGGCAAAGAGGTTCTCTGTTTTAGCAGAGAAACTATCATAACCCCTAGAAAATATACCTGTGTGTGTTGAAGGGAATACAGGCTGACAATACTGTATGTAGCCTCAGCCTGACCAGATAGACCCTCAAATAAAAATCACAGTGTCTATTTTGACCAGAAGAAAAACTAACAAAATTCAACTAAAAGTAATGCTTCTTTGAGTACCCTATTGGACATTTTGACACGGTCAAACCTCACCCCCGTATGACATACACTACAGTAAGAGCAAAATGGCCGCTGTGTGGATATGGTCCATCACTCAAGTCAAGACTAACTGATGGGTCTGTACATGTCAACAGCACAATTATTGTAGTATGTTTTAACAAGTCTAAATTACACTAAATTCATATTCTTTGGGTTAACAAGATCATGTAGAGAGCAGCCAGAGTCAACCATTCCTGGTGTATGGAAAACTACTGCGATAGTGCAGATAAGCCACCAGTGAATATCTGTGGGATGGGATCTACACAGTCAGCCAAAGGCCAATCAAGAGACTGTTTGATGGTGCTGCTTGTGTGACATAGTGTTTTGATAAGTTGTGCTTATTTCCGCGCATGTGCACTGCAAAAACCCTGTTCATTTACGTAAGTCTCAGAGACCAAAGATGTTCACACTCACAGAGTCAGAGTTAACATATAAAGACCTGGAACGCATCTGTGTCACTTTTTGATTTGAGCTAAAAAGCATTATTTTACACTTTGGCTATTCAAAAATAGCAGATATACAAGCTCATAGCACGGCACCGAGTGCCGTGCTATGAGCTTGTAGATCTGCTATTTTTGAAAATCTTGAAAATGTGTGCAAATCTTTGAATATATATTTTTTTAAAGCAAACATTTTTAACTCAAATCTTTGCTTCTGGGGGTCCCTGGAACTAAATATTTCGAGATGGGGGTCTGTGGCCAAATACATATCATTTTGGGGGTCCTTGACATGAAAAAGTTTGAGAACCACTGACATACTGAAACATACGTTTTTTCAAAAAACTATTAAGATTTAGAAGACATTTGTAGAATCGGAACCTCGGGCCTTAATGGGTTAAAGGAACACTCAGGATTTGACAGTGTGTGTGTGCGTGCAGTCAGTGTTGCACTGCATGATTGACAGAGCTCTCTCATTTCCTTGAGGGCAAGGTTGCATGTACTGTTGCATCAGGTGACTGTGGCAGCAACACTAAAGAGCGTATGAAATTCATTACCCCTAAGTGTTATGATTTACCAACCTTCTGATGCCCTAGATGAAGGTCACACATCTACATGTGCATTAAGTGCAGAATCTCTCTGTTCTGCATGATGTTTGTGCATCAGCCCTCATCAAAGAACTGTGATGTTAATGTGACTCAGAGAGCATGGGATAACATATGCAGGGATGTGAGGACGAACATGCAAAGATTCCACTATTTGTTGTGGTGTTACGTTTAATGTTGGCTTATGTGACGATCTAATCCGATCGCACTATGGATTAAAGGCATAGTTCACCCCCAAAATGCCTTTTTTCCCCTATCGATTACACACCCCATGGAGACTTGAATTCATGGAGATTTTGTTGTGTTTTTGTCGCATTCCTAAACCGATAATTTGATGATCGGCGGCGGCTCCGGTAGGAGACTCAAAGTGTCAACTTTGAGTCTCCTACCGGAGACATTAGCATCTTTCTGCCGGTCATCAAATTATTGGCTTAGAAATGCGACAAAAACAAAGAAATCTCCATGAATTCAAGGCTTCATGTAGTGTGTAATTGATAGGAAATAAAAACAAATTGGGTGAACTATCCCTTTAAGAGAAATATGGAATCATGTCATAGTCTAATCATTAACGTCATACTGTATAACATTTTCAATTAAATTCCAGTGTTTCATTAGTTTGGCGGATACAATCAGGTCAGGACAGGTAGCCCATGGATACCTGTACGACGTCATGAGAGAGACTGATTTAAGGAAATGGGAATCATCAGGACAATTACACACAGACAGTAGAGCCAAGTGGGGGACTAGCTTGAGATACTCTGTAACAAAGGAATTACAGTATACCATGTACCCTTTTCCCATGGAATTTACCTGCGACATGTAATGTTATGAAACCTTTCAATTTTTTTGGTCCACCTGGTCTCCTTGTGTAATAATGCTTATATAACATCTATACCTTGATTTTTTTTTCTGGACAGAATGTTTATGCTGCATTACAAGAGCAAGGTACAGCGTCAGAGCCAGAGACAAGCGGGTCGAAGAGGCAGCTGAGAGGACAAGTAAGCGACGCCATCAGCTACAGGTATTTCCCTACATAAGATCTGTATCTGCTATGCTAAGCTACTGTCAGTTCTGACTATCTCTGCAGTCGAATGCGTTAGCCAAAAGCCTAGACATGGTAGTTATATAATACAATAATATCATACGAATTGGGTGATTCGACAAATTTAGATATTTGCTCACTGTTTAAATCAATTCACATGCCCTGCCACAAATTGATTCCCAGGTTAGCACAATGCAGTGGACAAAATGAGATTAACAAGGAACTACATAAATTATAAAAAAATATTCTCTGTCATCTCAATGATCTATTTTAAAAGTTATATGGTACTAGACCAGCACCGACCTTCTCTACCTGATGTACCCGTGTTAGAGTACCCTGTTGAAGCTATCTGTCTGTGTCCCTTTTATACCCATGTATGGAGATTTTGCCCGAACACTTACGCCGCACCGCCAATCGGACCAATACGCCTCTGTCCTTGTCCTTGTCCCTTTCATGCCCATACATGGAGATTGCTGATGTCATCAGTATATGGGCATGCCCCCTTTTGTGGTCATATATGAAGCTGGCTGATTTGTTTTCACCTGATGCCATAACGACACATTGAGGTTAGACAACACATTCCATATTTGGGCATAGCTGCATTGGGAACTCATGGTTATGTACAGTGTCAGGGGCTTTGTCAGAGTACCCAGAGTACCGTCTGTCTTTCTCCCTTTTGTTCCCATATATGGAGATATATGTTTCTGTCTGTCTACCATGTGTCCCTTTTATGCCTTTATGCCTATGTATGGAGATCTCTGTATCTGTCAGTCCTTGTCCCTCTTATGCCCATATATGGAGATCCCTGATGTCATCAGTATGTGCCCATATTGGAATGTCCATATACTATGGGCATATTGGCTTGATCGGCGGTTCTGATTTAGGAGTTATTTATATGTTATTTAAGAGTTAAGTCCCTATCGAGAGACTTTGCAACGTTGCAGACTTGCAACATTCGGCACAGCGACATCCTCGTCTGAGCTCGCTCGGCGGAGCCTCTAGTGGCTCAAGTCCGCTTCAGAACAGTGCGTCGTTGTGACAGTTTTTTGCTAACAACCCTTAACTTGATATTAGGGGCTGTAGTCTGTTCTCACCAAGCGGACCGAGTGGTCTGCCTTGCTCGGGGCGAGCATTCCACGCCAAGTGGGGCGGGTGGTTCCCCGCTGGGGGCGAGCGTTCCGACCCAAACAAACAATTTAAATACTTTTCATTGGTTTAATATTTTTATACCAACATACAGACGTAAACGGAGTTCAATACTACTCCATGATTTATGGAAACAAATGCAAAAGTGCCAAAATGGAGTTTGGTTTCTTCCCGACAGCAATAGTAGGCTACTAATAGCATAGTACAAGGTCATGAGAGGCATCCACTTGAAAATGACAGTAAATGCATACACTGTCAGTACAGTATGAACAGTGCTCAAAGTCATCCGGTGGTAAACAGTTGTCCTGTCCTTTCCGGTCTCATGAAGCTTGCCCAGTCACACTTCTTATGGATCCACTGTCACGTACGCTTCTCAAGTCTTTGTAGGATAAGTGCTGGATTTCACAGAGTGTTAAAAGCTTAAGCTATCCAAATGTGTGAAAGTGAGAAGTATTTTGTTCACACCAGAAGGGGTGAATTGATTGAGGTTCGGTGTTGAGCACTTCACATCACCGCAAGAATCTGAGGTCAATTATGTGACCCTTTTCAAACAATTTAAGCTTCAGCAAACTGCCACTCTAAAAAGTCCATAAGAGTCGCACGTACACACATCACATATATGGCCATTGTTGACCATGATGGTTTAGAATTCCTGTAGAATTTCCCGCAGATGTCAAGAATGACCTTGTGATGGAACACTTTCGTAGCAGTAATGTGTGACAATTATTGATTTGTTTTCTTTTGTTTTATTTTCATTTTGACAGAGAACAAATTGTTTTGGTGACTGAATAATTATGGCTTATAAACTCTTGACATGGTGACTTTGACAAAATACAGCAGAGCTGGGATGAGCATCATGATGGGTTAGCGCAGTATAACACATGGGGAGAGCGAAGGGGATTTTAACAGTAGGGGTGTGTTTGCTGGAGAGTTTATGGATTTGTCATTGGAAAAGACCAGATCTCCATGTTCCAGACTCTATAACGCATCAATTTGATTCCAAATAAGACTCCCGCTTAGGTCCCCCAGCCCTTATCAGTGAACATGTCCACGTCAGTCTCCGAGATTTAGCCACGGCTAAATTCCTCCGTATTTAGGCTGGCTGAATGATATGGACATCTACGCAGTTCCAATAGCTGCAGGCAGCGCCTCTTGAATAGCATTTTGTACATAAGCTTTAGCTTACTAGCCCAGGATACCAGGCCAATGCCTTATCCCTGTTAACAGAGACCCTTCTAAGACAGGATTAGTGGGAGAGATAGTCACCGACAAGGGGGGACGGTCCATCTCCAGGGAAACACCACCGCTAACCCAATCGTAATTGCATTTGTTTAGATAAGGAAATCACAGTGAAATCGAGTGCGATTTTGAATTCATAGTACCTCAGTATACTGTAGGCCTGTGTCTGCAAACACAATGTTTGACTGTCTGACTCTCTGTCCTGTATGCTGTCCGTCTTCTTTCTGAATTGATCAGCCTCATTAGTATAATGAAGACAAACCAGTCAGTTATTCAATCAAACCAGAAGCTTCAATTTAGAAATATTATAACGATGGCAATTTTTTTTTGCCGACTTAACACATATACTGTGCAGTATATACATTATGTTATTTTTCCAAATTTGAAATCCTACAGAGAGAGAGAGAGAGAGAGAGAGAGAGAGAGAGAGAGAGAGAGACGAGTAAAAAAAGAAAAAGAACCGCCTGACTGTCAGGTGTGACCTTCTACTCTTCTCCTAGTCTTCCATTCCTTTATGGGTTAACCATCCTTAATGCTTTATGTATGCCTTGTGTGACACTCTTTGCATAAATGATACCAAATAATTGGGCTTTATAAATTATTCATTGTGTATTAATGCAGGTGAAATGGCTTTTTGGCTTGGACTGCTGTCTGTCGTTCAGAAAATAAAAGGGGGAGGGGGGATCATAGATACTTTGCTGGGGGAAAAGAAATACCCCCACAGAAACACACATGCAATCAAAATGCATGAGCCATGGATGGACATTGCAGAATTCTCACAATATTTTTTTCCTTTTTTAACAACACTTTGCTTCTCATCCCATTCCACCAACACAAATATGATAAATCAAGCTAGGATTAAGTGCATACTGTATATGCAGAACCTTACTCAACAGAGGGTGGTTTATTTCCCTTTCTTATGTGGTAACTTTTTTTCTCATCTCTTGAAACACACCTGAGCTTTTGTCTTAGCCCTCTTTTCGCTTAAAAGACAAATAAAGACTATAACCTTTAAGTACGTTTTATTGCATCTGTAACATACAAACAACAGGTATACCTGGCTGGAAACACTTGACATGCTAATTGGAACTGATAGCTCTTGTATTTACTGTTTAGTTAGTGATCACAACAGCTACACGGTTTCTACTGATTTATGAATTGATAGTTTATCATCTGAACAGAAACATTGATTGTATGGAAATCTCAAGTGGAAATCTATGGCCATAGTGGAAACGAGCTGCAGCCTACAGAAAACCTGTTGTGTTGTCTTAAGAAATTATTTTGACTTTCTTTAAGAAAGTCAAAATAAACCTTTTACCAAAAGAGAAAAATTAGGAATTATTGACAAATTTCACTAAATAGTGGTGAAATTGTATCTTATCGTTAGCCTCATAGCATAATTGCTCACTTTTGGGTCAAATTGACATTTTTGCCTAGCTCTACTCTCCTAACACTGCTGCATCATTGTACCTTATTGCCTGTGTCCTACGCCAATAAGAATGCTTGTTACATTCCAAAATGACTTAGGCAGAAAGTGATTTTAAGTCAACTTTTTGACTTTTTGGCAGAAAGTGATTATTTTTGCTTTGTCTCTCCTTAAACCATTTGTCTAGCCATTTGATCGTCTTAATTGACATCAAACAACTTGTCTGTATTAGACAGAACGCTGGTCATAGAATCTCTTCTCTCTACTTTATGGAAGAGCAGACTGCAGACAGCAGTGCTGTCTCCACCCCTCAGGCCAGCCAGCCAACCTGGGCCCAGCGGCCTGGTCTTGAGTTCCTCCATTCTTGTCCTAAATGCCTTGCATAATATCTTAATTACAGGGATCCCATGACCTTACTTTAGCACATACTGACCCAACCATTTGAAAACCGGAGCTTTGGGGGCTCGAAATATTTAGACTGATAAAGAGGGACCCAACTCCTACCCCGGGTCGAGTTTTAGTGCGACATAATATTTCTTTTGGCAGGGGTCATGGGTGACTCGCCGTACATCATCACTAACTTATTAGATCTCGAGGCAATTAGCCGAAAACAAACAGGCCAGACAGACCGGCCATTGAGTCGCCTGAACGGGGAGAAAATAGCCTATGGCGCTTGGTCATTTCAGAGCCGCATCAAAGGGGAGTCAGTGGCATCAACAGAAAGAAAGAAACACATTGTTGCGGTGTAACGCCTATACAGTAGTGGGGGCTTAGCGCATTATTTTTCCAGTGATTCAGGTTACAGACCTAACTTGCCCCTGTATAATAGGGCAGTGGAAAGATCTTTTCACCTAAACACTATATGCAATGTGCAGCATGGTTAGTTTAGGATTAAAAATCCATTTAGGGTCCTCCCCTGACATGGGAAATCAAGCCTGTAGATGATAGGGAGGGCCAGTCTGTTGTCACCGAGGTCAAGGGGACATCTTGATGTGCAATGCCCTAATGACTGCAACAAGACTGGCTGCAGAAATCTTAAACCACTCTGCTTTGCTCAAAGGGGGGAGATATCGTTTCCTCACATAATTGTCTGCAATAATTACAAATTGTCTTTTGAACCAACCCCCCACCCCCCTTCCCCTAACCTCCAAAACGGGACACAATACGGTCTGAGACATTGCACCGAAAGGACTTTGAAATAGAGATTCCTGTTTCCGCTTAAATTTGTCCTGAAAGAGAGAGAGAGAGAGAGAGTAATTGTATTTAAGTGTGGTCAAATAATGACTGAACTCCAGAAAACCGAAAACAGCTGCATGTTGTACAGTATAAAGAACATTAGCTAAACTTGTACGTATCATTGACCAATGTTGCCACCCATGTTAACAAAACAGTAAAATAAATAAATACTTAAACATGAATTCTAACTGCAATTTAGTGTCTCCACACATACACTGTATACATATAGTGTGTACAGTAAATTCCTCAAATGTTATATCAACCCCTACAGATCAATTTGCATCCATTTTGTACACTTGCAGAGTTCATTTAACACCGATGATTTAGCTGTGTGGGAGTCGCACACCTGTACTGTATATGGCTATCTCAAACATAACCGCTATGTTGGTGTGTGATCTTGTCTCATTAAGTATGGTACAGTATATTTAGCACATTTCATACATTTTACAATTTGACTATCAGACATACATTTGAGGAACAAAAGGTGCTTTCATCAGTCTCTAGGAGGTGGAGACAAGGGGAAGAAAAATGGGAATTGTTTGGCTGTTCAGACTTATCAGTTTCATGTGAATGGCCACTGGAATGCCAAGATTTTGGTCTGCCTTTTTCCCACCAGATAGCTTTCTCTCTTTCTCTCTTTTTTTTAATTTGTTCATCATTCTCTCCAAGGGATCTGGTTACTGGACATGATACGCCAAATTACCTACTGTATCAGTTGTGCCACTGGCTACACAGTAAAACCCTCAGTGTTCATTTATCCATTTGCAGTCTGGGAACCCATTCTGTTAAAAAAAAACAATTATAATAATGAAATAAAAAGATCTGTCTTAAGTGATCACTCTATTTGGAGTCCATTTGGTTAGATTTGTACAGTTAGTTTAGCACTCAGGGATTGTATTGTGTACACTACAGTGTGCACGTTAGCTTGTAAATTCCACACAAGCCCCTCAGAAGGATAATTTCGCCTGGCTGTTGTCACTGACTTCATTGTCTTTTGGTAAGGCTGCGGTACAACAAAGACGCTGTCTGAAGTTCAGAGCTTAGGCCGTGGCATTATCACAGCAGAATCACATCACTGGCAAGACGAGGAGCTGTTACAAATTGACCGACTCAAGATGAGATGTGATCATGGCTCATCACTCATCGTCTAAGATCCAGACTTGTCTGTTTTATTACCCATTTATAAAAGTTAACATTTTCATGTTTCCCGAGCCGTAGCAAGTCCGAGGTCGTAAAATAAAGCGTGTTAACATCGCAGAGGACCTAGCAATAAGCCACTACATTTTAATGATTTAACCTCACAGCCCATGATTTAGCGGTCATTGTGCAACTGATCCAACTGCAGATATCATGTTATGACAGTCCTGGCTATCTCAGCACACAGATGCCGTGTGACATCTGAATCAGTGTGTTCCGGGGTATCATGAGATACGCCATGCAACCCCGCTGTGCCCTCTGGAACCCTCTGCACACGCACGCACGCACGCACGCACACGCACACACACACACACACACACACACACACACACACACACACACACGCACACACACACACACACACACACACAACATGAATGTCGAAGAAGACACACACTTCACCGTATTAATGCTGACCTGTGTGTGACACAGTAAAATCCTGGGTATTCATTTAACTCTGTAAAAATGTACCCGTAAGGGAATTTTACCAAAGGATTACTGTACTTTTGCTTTTTCTCAGAGAGTGAGTGAGTGAGTAAGTAAGTAAGTAAGTAAGTAAGTAAGTAAGTAAGTAAGTAAGTAAGTAAGTAAGTAAGTAAGTAAGTAAGTAAGTAAGTAAGTAAGTGAGTGAGTGAGTGAGTGAGTGAGTGAGTGAGTGAGTGAGTGAGTGAGTGAGTGAGTGAGTGAGTGAGTGAGTGAGTGAGTGAGTGAGTGAGTGAGTGAGTGAGTGAGTGAGTGAGTGAGTGAGTGAGTGAAAAAAATGTCAAAAGTTAAAATTAAATCTCTGGTCTATGAATCTGTTGAGAAGAATGCTTTTGTTTTATAATTAATCAATTTATTTTGTAATATACCAATGATTGGTAAAAAGCTGAGGGACAATTATGGTTCATTTATGCTCCCTCGCACGACAGCGTCACAGGCTGAAAATAGTCAACCGAGAGCTTGTAGGTTGCCTATTTTTGCTGCACGGTGCCGCCGTGCGACGAAGTATGAAGTGGGTTTATCCCGTCACAGTTCTAAAAAAAGGTCCCAGATGGATAACGGGGCCAGCCAGGGAACTTCTACTACAGAATGAGTGCTGTGCTCAAACAGGGGACAGTAGTAGCCTAACACACCATTCCCATATCAAACCACTACCATCTGCGATGACCTGGGATCTGGTTTAAACTTTTAGATTCAGTCTGTTCAGCCTGACATCCTAGAAACTACATGAATCACATGCTAAATGACACTGGGAGAGACAAGGATTTGTTTCTGTTCTTACTGTGTTTCATTAATTGTGTTCTGTCCTTGCATCTTATTAGAATTGGCTGGATTGTTCCATTTTGGACAGTCTCCAATTGCTAACAAGCTAACAAAGCACAGAGACAGAGGGTCTGCATTATGTAATTGAACCCCATTGTTACTATTCAGCATTTATGTACTGTAATGGTTGAGGCTAATGCACTTGGCAATATCAATAAACAAACATCTGCTTAACACAGTTCCCATGTTAAAACTGTTAAATAAGTAAATAAATAAAACCTCAAAACACTACCTTAATTAGGTTTCACTTCTCTTAGAAATTTGCACAAATCAATATGGATGCTACAGCGAGTTCACCTTAATAATGCTAAGGAGCGGTAAGCCCTTTACTTTAACAACTTCATTATATTAACATTTTACAACATGTGAACATATATTATTACTGAACAATGCTGACACTGCATATATTGAATAAAAGAAAAGAAAAGAAATATAGGCTGACAATAATCCATTCAGGCATACAAGAAGAGTTAGTCACCAGCCTGGCCCTGATAATCAACCAAAAGCCATTCATTTGCTCATTGTTTGCCAGGTGTCCGAACTAGAAGACATGTTGTGCCATCTATATCTGCCATCAGTCACTGAACGTGTTGCCAGCTGTAAACAAAGGCGGTAGCTACATTATGGCACCATGCCACCTTTTTATGGACAGAAGTTCTATGCAGGGAGTGGCAGATCATTTATTACTAATACACAGAACAGATTTATACAGCTCTGCGTTCTCTATTGTGCTTTACTCTGTATTAACTAAAATATATTTTCGGCCATTACTTCTCTAATTGCAGTGCATTGCATCACACACGGTTCAGAACTGTAAAGAGTGAAATCCTGAGTAACTGGACTCGTAAGGGTCCATTTTATTTGGCCTATTATTATTATTATTATTTCCTGTATTTAATGTGCATGAGATCCTAGTCCATATGAATTCAAAATACTCGATTGTTAGAAATATTTGGCGGCTGACAAACATTACAATAAGGTTGCTATGCATGCATATTACAAATTATCATGTAACAACCTTGCAAGTAGGATTCTAGATTCTACAATACACTGTGCTGTTTATTTTGTTATTATGTACCAGTAATCACACAATGACATGGAAATTCCTTTAATTGTACGTTAATGGGATGCTGTGTCATATTGCTCTATATTCAATTAATTACACCTCTTTGGTCAAATCTGCAGTTTGGATGTTCAAGGAAAGGGGTTTAGCTTGACCAGGTTGTTCACTATAATCCTGGCCATGTCCTTAGCTAATATTCATATTGCTGAATGTAACATACTGTACTAGAAGTATAATCACACAATCTACGTGGCTGAACAACAGTAACTGCCATTGTCCCTTTTTTTGCATAAAGTATTCCATCAGATGTGTATTCTTTAGACGTTGTGTTGGTGTGTTTATCTGGTGGCGGTGAGTGGAAGTGGCTGCTCTCATGAGGCCTGCTGGGTAGGTGGTGGGGTTGGGGCTGGGGGCTCATTGCCTATGCATGACGGTGTTGTAGGGAGATTAGAATAACAGTCACTAGATTCTGTAAATGAAGAAGAGAACCAAGGGAAGCCTCAGGAGTCCATTATGGATTTTAATAATACATCAAGGTAGTGTAACTGAATAACCGATCTCAGAGGGAAGAGGCGAGGAAGTAGGAGAGGAGAAAAAAATACACGCGTGACATTTGGCTAATATTACAATATGAATTATGAAAACAAAAAGGGCTTTTAGTTAATGTTGTCTTTCTACTTTTATTCATCTTTAGGCTTTTTCTTTTTTTTAATTCTTTACCCCCCAACTTCCCCCCGAATCCGGAACACGGTGTAAACAAATAAAAGTGGAGGAAAAACAGTTTGGCATCTCTGTAGATTAATTAATGTGCCTGCGACTTGGCATCACCGGGTGAAAATTATGTGCATAAATAATATCACTAATTAAAAAGATGCAGATTAACATGCAAATAATGTTAATGAGGCTGCAATTCCAGAGTGTATTCGCATAACATCAACAATTTAATGTGTTGGAAGGTCTGTGTTTGCATTACATTAATAAAATTCAAAGACCCTGCGCATAGGAAATTCTGTCGGAGTCTCTGTTTCCACTTGTGAGTTGTAAATTCTGTGGGCAGTGTACAGCCACTTCTTTGGCAGATGCAAAAGTTATTATCTCAAAGGCTGGCTGAAGTGGTGCCATGAGCCTGTAGGACCAGCTGTTAGCGAGCAGCCAGCCAGGAAACCACTAAGACAATTAACTGTATTAGTTGTCGGGCTCTGCTGTTTATTTTCCCCGAGATTAATTTCACATGGCTGACCAGAAATCTGCTGGAGTAGTGAAAACAGAGAAAAGCCCTAACAGGGAACAACGTCTGAGAAAAGAAAAAAAAGAAACTCTCTCCACTCCCTATACCTGGTGAAGCAAACGCTGTCAAGTGGACTACTTAGGAAGTGACATCAGCTAAGTCTCTAATCCATACGCACCACCACTCTGGATGTGCGTCTCAATACTGGAGTGCTGCACTAACAGAGAGAAAAGAACATTCCAGCTGATTCAACCTGTCTAGATTATTTCATCAACTGACTTTTATACACGCTTCCCCGCTGGTGTAAAAAATCTGAAGTCTGGAACTCATCCCTCAAAAAAAAAGGGGGGGAGAAAAAAAAAAGAATGAAAAAATCAGACAAATATTGTACATGCATGAAAGAAAAACAGAAACACTCAGTGTGTGTGGACTTAATGGATTTCACAGTAGAAATGAAATGACAAACTTGAGTGAGCGCTCCCCTTCCTGTGGGGCAAATGTCTGCTGGATTTGGATCGTTACCTGTAGAATAAACAGGCCCTTTCTTAACAAGGAAAAATACTGAACGCGTCTCTCATCACAGCAATGAGAAGGGGAAAGGGAAGGCTCTGTGCAGTCTGCGGTGATATGCATCATCTGTCCTCAAGAGGACATTTACTCCAAACCCATTCATTTTACAATGGGCAGAGGCTCTAAGCCCGTTCATTTCACAATGGGCAGAGACCCCGTAACAATACCATTCATCACAGGCTGGAAGATATAGCGCAACGTGCAGAAACACTTACACGTTTTCATGTATAGAATGATCGTTGCTATTGTACATGTTTTAAAATAAACAAGTCTCATTTGATGCTTTTGTCAGTTTCACATAATGATTCTAAAAGGTTGCTCATGATGTAAAATTACATCTATGCTTTCAAACTGTAAAATGTAAAAACATTTAACTGACCACTTTCATAGTCGATTCACTCTATTGTATAATATACATAATATAATACGCATATATGTACAGTAGATTATATCTTCATTGTTCGTATTTTATTTCATTTTTCATGTAGCTTAATAAAGGGACAGAATATACTGACGTTGCACTTCTGCCGTTTCAAATACATTGTAATTATTAAAAAGTATGAGTCATTATTGCTGCGGGCAGAGAGTTACCCAATACCTCCATATACCCCACCGTACACTGCAAAATCCTTAGTGAAATTAACACTCAGCATTTTACGGTGTATGAAATCAAAGAGTCCATTATTGACCAGCTCTTAAGTGGCAGGTGTTCCCGTGCTGTTGGCAAGGGAGCACATGGCATTGCATCATGTCATGCAGAACATTTGGATTCAATAAAGATATGTTTATCGTGGAACCATTAGGCATTTATGGAATTGGTATACTAGTGTTGGCACGATAGCAGCTGCATAACATAAATCTGACTTTATACATCTGAAACGTTTGCATACCTTGCTTCCGTTGGTATTAAAATGTGTGTGTGTGTGTGTGTGTGTGTGTGTGTGTGTGTGTGGTTGTATACACATACATACAGCACATATATATATGCATATATATATATATATATATATATATATATATATATATATATATATATATGTGTGTGTGTATACACACACACACACACACACACACACACACACACACACACACACACACCACACATATATACATTGTGTGTGTGTGTGTGTGTGTGTGTGTGTGTGTGTGTGTGTGTGTGTTTTGGGGGGGGGTGTGCAGGACCTGCTAAAATGTTCAGACACGGTCGATGCAACCGATAGCTTCTTGGGACATAAGGTTTGTATTATGCTTGGCTTCGACTGCACTACAGTGTGATATTCTGAGAGAGGAAAAGAGGAGATCGAGGAGAGAGAAGGGGAGAGAGAGAGAGAGAGAGAGAGTAAAAAAAAAAAGAGAGAGAGAGAGAAACACAATGACCTCTTCAGCTGGGCACGGCTTGAGCAGCTGGCCAATAACTTAAACAGGGCCTTGTAATATGCTTGCTTTGGGCTGTGGGGAACTGTACAGACAACACATAAAAATATGACAAGCAGATGATGGATTAGGGTCATAAGTCTCAGTTCAGCCGTACAAACAAAACATCATGATCGTGTGTTACGACAATATGGTTAATAGACAGAAATTAACAGATGTTCATTGCATTGTAGGTACTGTCCGCATACCAAAAGGTTCTGAGAGCGAGAGAGCGCACGACAGAGAGAGAGAGAGAGAGAGAGGAAGAGGGAGAGAGGGAGGGAGGGAGGGGTGTTCAGGGCACACCGTAAGAGAGGAGGGCACAGGGACCTCTTGCCCCTGGCATGTGTAAAAGCAGAACCAGGGATCTCCCGTCATTTTCGTGTTTACAAACTGTTCTCTAGTTTCTGCCTGCCAGGTCCTATACCTCTCCTATCCACTGTGGAGTGACATGTCCGTGTAAAGAGCTCAGTCTGGGGCAAAAAGAAAAGAGAAAAATACTAAAGAGTCATCCCCCTTTTCTTCTGCCGTGGCACCGTTTTCAAAGTTGTCGAGGATGCAATTCTTTCAGCCGGTTTTAATGTAATGATTCAGGTTTTGTATGTTCCCCCTCTCATAGCCTGAGGTGAAATGCACAATTCATCAAGGTTATGCCGGGCTGCTGTAGTATTTGCTCCCCTCATGAATGTAAAGTTGGCTGTGCCTCTCTGAAGACTTCCATGAGATTTGAATGCTCGACTACAAAGCACTTGTTAGAGCAGAGCTTGGCACATAATTAGATTCAAAACCTCCCCAGTATCTTTCAGTATTGGACAGGAGCACTGAAATTTTCCAAAACAAATTAATTGCTGGCTCCTGCAGACCTTGTTGATGGCTGCTGTTTAGTTTTTTTGGTTACAGTGCTGTTTCTAATGTTCAAAATGCTGATTCATATAGTAGTATCAGTCATTCTGTAGTAATGATTTTAGTTTGTATTCCATTTCTTTTGTTGTCAGTAATTATAATATGGTTATTTTAAAATTAATAATTTTGCACATTTTAACCTGAGGCTGATTTAAAAAAATGTTTTCTAAATCCGCTTTAAAAATATATATATATTCAAAGATGTGCACAAATGTTTTTCAAAAATAGCAGATCTACAAGCTCGTAGCGCGGCACTCTGTGCCACGCTATGAGCTAGTATATCTGCTATTTTTGAATAGCCTAAAGAAATCTAAAAATGACACAGATGCGTTCCCGGTCGTAAAGTGTTAGTGAGACAATATTTAAAATGTGTGCTTGTTGCCGAAATCATTGCATTCGCCAAACTATTTTGAGATTCACATATTGTGGTCTGTATGTTATATTATCAGTAGATGTTGTTATATCTTCCATTTTAACCACTGACATTTCAAGTTTATTACATGCTAGCAAGATCAGCCTGTATCAACAGAGGACACAAATATCTGATAATGGCTCAACTGCTACTTTATTATAGCCTTCAATTTGATACGCTCAAACAAACAAAAAAAGAAACAAGTTATTTCCTGTTCCGCCAAATGATGATCATTTACAAATCTCAATCCTGGGAAAATTAATTAAACCTACCCCTTCAGCTTTAACTAATACAGAATTAATAGCACTCACAATGGCCAAATTATTTTCAAAACTCCAGACACTGAGAGAGAAAAAGAGGGGGGGTGGGTGGGGGAGAGAGAGAGAGAGAGAGAGAGAATGAGAGAGGGAGAAAATTAAATCGCAATTATCATAAAATCCATCATTGTAATGCACAGCGGCTGAGTGTTGCGGTGTTTGGATAGGTAATGATTTTCTAATATGGGAGGGCAATTTGCATAAGTAGCCTGGAGATGGGTTATCGTCGTCGTCATCATCATCATCATTTTCGATTCCGCACAATTACAATCCCTGCACTATATATCAGAGCTCACAGCTATGTAAAACCACAGCGCTAATTAATAAGCCATTTACAGACTAGCAGCTAGTTACAGTTGGTCCTGCCGATGACCTTAGTGAGGATGAGCTGCCTCAGAAGTGCCTGTGTGTAACTACAAACATAATGATGAGCCAGGAGGGAATCATTAAAAATAATTTACACAAGCCTTCATTTACCCAGATCTTTTGATAGCATGCTTCCCCCGGTGTTTAGATCCGTGGCACAGAGCCTCCTTACCATTTGGAAAGCACCGGCCGGGGGAACGAGCAGGGATACCTAAGTGGTTAATTAAGAGCTGTTGGGGTGCCGCGAGAGCCTCCTGAAAAATCTCTCTGATGTCTGCTGTGTCAAGTGTCTCTCCCAGACTGAGCAGCGAGAGGTGGCTGCCACACTAGGCTAATTACTGGGAAGGCAGGGAGCAGCTGAAGAGAGGAGAGGGGCCCCTAAATGAGTCCCTCTCTCCTCGAATACCCGCGCGCGTGCATACACACACATGCGCACGTACGCACGCGCAGGCACACACACACACACACACACACACACACAGGCACACACAGACACGCACACGCGCGCTTACACACTCACAAATCACAACACACAATACGTGCACTCCCGCTAGTACTTGGGCCATCAAAACCCTTTTGTGCCTCGCTAGCTGGCTGCTCCATCAGTTGTGGTGGAGCACGCAGAGAGAGGAGGTACCAAGGGGTGTGTTTAATCTGTGAGTGATTTGAAAGGGTTAACTACACCTGAATGAGAATCATATGATGCTCTGACAGGACTGATAGGTAGGCTGCTTTATTTTCGGGTTTTTTTTCCTCCACTGGGAGAGAGTGGTGAAGAGAGAGAGAGAGAGGGAAATAGAGTAAGAGAGACTAAGAGAGAGATAGTTGTACAATAGGTTAGGTGATACTTTTTTTTTAATGAAACAAGCGAGCTTACCCTCGCTACTGTATTTATTTTTTTCTTCCTTAATTGTCTCCTCTGCAGTGTGAGGGGGCCAGCAGCAACCTGCTGTGAGTAAATATTATTACCAGCAAATAGAAAGCTAAATAAATACCTTTTGTGTTAATTGGGGGGGAAAAAAACATATGTTTCTGTATAGTTTATCCTGATGACTATTATTTTGAATCAAAGAATAAATGCTAGGAAAATAGCATCCTTGCGGCCCCATCCCCCTTAATGTCTTGATTAAAAACAATGTGCTCCCTCCCCCAACATTATAAAGTGCCAAGAAGGAAGTGTACCAAAAATGTCCCCTTTAATCTGCAGAATTCCCCACTGCAGTGTTGAAATTCTGTTCAAATGAAAAGTGCTGCCAGTGAGAAAGGAGCTGAACAATGCTGCAGGGTGCAGGCAATAGCTGCTGTGAAAGCCTATGCTGATCATGATACATTGGACCAGGCCCTTGGATGTGCTTGAATCCTCTCTCTCGCTCTCTCTCTCTCTCCCTCTCTCTCCCCCTCTACCTCTCTCTGTCTCTCTCTCTCTGTCCCCCTCTCGCCTGCCCGCCTGCCTGCTCGCTCTCTCCAGACCATCCTACAGAGGGAGAAAGAGGCCGAGCTGGGGGAGATATAGACAATAAGGGTTTTAAAGCCCCGGAGCTGCCTACCGCAAAGCCGCTTTCCAGGCAGAGAGGAGCCAGGCGGGCGCTACCGAGCCAAGCGCTCCAGCCACATCAGCCATGACAGAAGGCTGGCAGAACAATCATCTTAACAATATGGCTGAGTCGCTGACCCCACAATGAAATGGGCCTATCGCTCCAACTCTGGCTAGCGCCGCGGCTGGCTTGCTGCTGGCGTTAATAGCTCAACACTAAGCCAGGCTGTGGATGGGGAATGCCAGGCTGCATGGGTTGTCAAGGAATGTGATGTTACAATAAGCTGGAGCATTACGAAGTCTGCTTTAATCATGATAGATGTGCAGATGGTGATTACTGGAATGACTAATGATGATGATGATGATGATGATGAGGACAATAATATTGATGGTGATGCAATTTTTAAGTTATAGTCTAGTAGTATAATGTCCATACTCATCCCACAGAATTAGCATTTTATGAGCAAAATATAGTGCAAATCACAAATATCACACATTTATTGTGATGCCAAAATGAACTACACTAATTATTTTCTATAGATTTTCTTTATTTGTTTTGTTTTGTATTTTTGTCTAAATAGATTTAATATGAATTTGTTTTATATGAATATTTAATGTGATTTGTATTATTTTATCTATATAATGAAATCAAAGCAGACACCAGAGTAGCCTACATATTGTAATCAAAAAAGTACTGACTGCACCAAGTTTAACTTCAGTAGACTTAGATTTGAACTGAATTGTTTCAGCCTTTAAACTCGGACCCAGGCTCAAAGCAAACACGCAACATAAAAACTCTTGTTATGTGGCACCCCACCAGGATCACACAGTGACCCACTGCCTGTCTCAAACCTCAGTCTAAGAGACACTGTACAATGGCGAACCCTCACCAAATGACTGTGTTGCACTTCCATATAATCAGGTACTTTATAAGAAAAGTAGAAGGTGGACTTCACAGCTACAATTATATGCAATTGCAAATCCCTAAATGTTCCAAAATACCCAGACCTTGCAGTTATCACAGAAATACTATAATTATTTTAATTGACCAGGCTACTTCTATCAAGCCGAAAACCTGGGTACACCTCTGTGAGCTGGCAAGCTAGTAATCATATGTTTTATGCTGTGAGCAATTTTTTAAAGAATGCTCAAGGATTAGGGAAGATACAAGCATGCTATTAAGTGATTTCCGTTTGTGTGTAGTGTACTTTAGAGGAGACATTCGGTAGCTTTTTTTCCTCATTTTTTAAGAAACATTTTGATGCAAGTCATTGTTTAAGAAAAGATAAATGTCTTGATGTAGAAATAGGATACAGCCTACAATAGAATTCCCTCTAAATATAATAGATGGTTTAATTAATTAGGAATTTATTTTCCTCAAGATAAAGGACACTTAAACAATGATAGTCCCTAAAGTGAAACAGAAACCCTTAGTTGTGTATCACAATACTGTTTGTGAAGTCCAGTGACTTCTACTGTACATATCTATTTACCATTTATCTACAAAACGTTCCTCCTATTTTCTTTATACAATTATTCCCATAGTGGTATATAAGCCATGAAACAGTTTCTTCACCTGAGGAGCAATGCCAACTATTACATTAAAATACATGATTGGTGTAGGATGGTATGCCATGTACAATCTTACATGAAAAAGAATCATAGGTGTTTTTGTCCTTCCTCTTGACCGACATCTCCCCCCCCCCCTATAATTTGATAGGATTTGTGTAAAGTACAGCTGTTCACAGCCTCATTGTATTATTTGAGTCAAAAACAGACATTTGCACTGAAGGCAGCAGTATACCCAGACTGAAAATGAAGGGTGTAAGAAGGGCCTGTCGGGGCTCCAGGGCGTGGGCACTGTCGCCAGTGTGCTCAACATTACCCACGGCACAGGCACAGGCACACGCACACACACACACACACACACACACACACACACACACACACACGCACGCACACACATGCGCGCGCACACGTTTGTATTACTATACTTGTGAGGACATCAACATTTTGCCGATTTTATGATTGATTTAAGATTTTTTGCGGTCATTTTTAACCGCAAGTCTAAAGCCGAAAAATAGCAGATCTACAAGCTCACAACGTGTCGCGCTGCGACACGTTGTGAGCTTGTAGATCGGCTATTTGCCGGTGTTTGACATTGCTGCACAACACAAGTATAAAATAGGGGAAAATCTAACCCCAAGCCCCTAAACCTAACCTCTAAAGGTCTAATCCTGAACCTAACCCCAACCTGAATCTTTTTCTAATTGTAAACGTATCTCAAAAAATAGTTTTTCAACCATAAAATAACAATTTCTCTTGTGAGGACCAAGAAAAGAAAATGGTCCTCACAACATCTATTTCACATATTCTACAATACTTGTGGGGACGTTTGGTCCTCACAAGTATAGTAATACACACACACACACACACGCGCACGCACGCACGCACGCACGCACGCACGCACGCACGCACGCGCAGTGTACACTCTCGCACACCATAGAAAGGAATTGTTGGTTGCGTGTGTGGCTCCAATGGATAGCATGCTAAGTGCAAAGGAACACAGCTGCAAACCAACATACATGCACGACACACAATGCCCTGCTTGTTTGGCCAATGGAAGAGGAATTCAGAAAGAAAAATCCCTAAAATAAAATGTTATGTTCCATTACATGTCAAATACAGTATGTGAAGAGTGGAAAGGCATGTTCACATGTTGATTTACATCAAGCAAGGATTACAACAAATGTCTGCTAATTAAGACAACGATGCAGTATTATTACTGATGCAACAACATTGGTGGGATGTGTTCTTATCCTCAGTTGCATCCAAACATCACATCTGGTAACTCAACATTGTTTACATGTATGGCAGTGACACTGCTAAAGCAACCCTACTAGCTAATTAAATCAACCACTAGATCATCCTAAAACTATTACATTCCTCAGTCTTTCCTTCAAAAGCAGAGCCAGCACTGTGAATATGGTAAACCTGTAAGCATTCTAAAAGCTCACGGTTTCATATTTGCATTTTAGTCTGTTTTTTTTTTTCTCCCCCTTCTTTTTTTTAATGAGATGAAAATGAAGGATTCCACTTTTAATGCCACATTTTCATGCTTGCCACGCTTCACGCAGCCCTGTGAATAAACACTGGTATCAATGGTTGGCCAGAAAGTAGTGCCATAAAGGCTGCCATGAAATTTGTTTATCTAGCTGCTGAATTGTATTCAGCTGGGGATATATGGCATAATAATGCAAGAACTGTGGGCTCTGTAATTAAGTCTGTCTTCAGATGCTTTCGAAGCAATTCATTAACACACTCTCAGCTGAGACTCGGAAAGTAATACCGTTCATTACACAAAGAAAGTTAATTTATTAAAAGATATTTAAACTTTTTTTTTCTTTCCTTATGGGGAGCCCGGAAGAACTTTTCCCCATTCCCCAGGTTGTTATAATTAGTATTTCTCATTAAGGGTCTTTGGGATACGGCAACTGGTGTTCCAGAGTAAGCTTTTAAAACCTACATGAGCTGTTCTGAGCAATAATGATTCTTTCTTAACCTTTCTTAGACTTTCTTAACCTTGTGGGCCATGAAGTACAGCAAGGCACTACTCCTTTACACAGGGATCCAGGGAGATTAAATATGAATCAGAAATGATTACAGATTAACCCATTATTATGCTGTTTCAATGTAAATTGTGTCCGCTGTACATGTCCTGAGGCAAATCATGGACTTTGTCAACTTTTCCAGGGGGAGTTGATGTATGATATCTGCTGTTAAGTGATGTATCTTACTTGCACAAGAGACTGAGGTACTCTGCCTTAATTATTTCTATTTTATTTCTTAGTACACAGCTTGATATTTGATTTTGTTAGTTGTTATTTGACAGTTTCCTTTTTCTCATCATTATCTTATGAACTGCATTTCGTGGGAAGCTTGTACAGGAAGGAATTTCACCCACTCTTTTACACCTGTAAACTTGTGATGTGACAATATTGTTGTCACATCACAAGTTGAAAATGTAGCTACTCAGTGTTTGAGGTTTCAACAAACAAATGTATAAATTAATAAAAGTGTGCAATGATCATCATGAAGGAAGTTATTCCAAACTATACTACAGTATATGTGTGGCAGCCAGGCAGCAGCACATTATTTTCAAACAACATTATCTTGGTTGCGGAGCATCTTTCACAGGGACAGTGGGACAGTGCTTGTAGATCTGCTATTTTTTTTATCGTGAACATTTGTGCAAATCTTATATATATATATACTGTATATATATATATATATATATATATATTTTTTTTTTTTTTTTTAAGCGAACATTTCTAACTATAATCTTTGCTTCTGGGGGGTCCCTGGAACAACATATTTAGAGATGGGGGTCTGCGGCCAAATACTTCATCATTTTGGGTGGTCCTTGATATGAGAAAGGTTTGAGAACCACCAGATATTATAGCAAAAAAACTGTTAGGATTTAGATTTGTAGAAGCTAAGATTTGACTTAAAATGTATATATTCAAAGATTTGCACAAATTATCACTATTTTTCAAAAAAAAGTTGTAGGGGTTAAGTGTCTTGTTCAAAGATACTAACTCAATTTCAATTCAATTCAATTCAATTCAAAGGGCTTTATTGGCATGAGAAAACATACGTTTACATTGCCAAAGCAAAAAGCACAATACAACAATACAGCGATACAATCAAAACAAAAAATGTACATTTGAAAGTCAGAATCTTCAATAGATCAATTTCTATGTACCAAGATCACTGGGTGCAGGTATAGTGCAGGAATATACACAATGATTAGTCTTTAGGGTGGTTGTGTTCCGTTCGATATCCTTCTCCTATCACAGCAACTCACGAATCTTGCTGCTGTGTTTGCACATTGTTGTACTTCGCCCAGCAGATATGGGAGTTTTTTGTCATTGGTCATGTTTTCAAAATCTCTGTGTGTGGTTGTAATCTGTGGGAAGTATGTGTCTCTGATGTCTTGGTACAATGGACAGACGGTTAGGAAGTGTAGCTCGGTTTCTACTTCCTTTTGTGTGCAGTGGGTGCATAGTCTGTCTTCTCTCGGGATACAGGTCTGCCTGTGACGACCTTTCTCGATCGCAAGACTGTGCTCACTGAGTCTGTACCTAGTTAAGATCTTTCTTTGTTTTGGGTCGGTCACGGTGCTCAGGTATTCTGCCACTGCGTATTCTCTGTTTAGGGCTAGATAGCATTCTAGTTTACTCTGCTTTTGTGTTGCTTCTTTCCAATGTGTCAGGTAGTTTTCCTTTTGCTGTTTTATCATTTTGTTTGGTCCGATGGGTTTTCTATCTCGTGGCTCTGTTTGTGTTTGTGCCCGGAGTTCCATGGCCAGCTGGCTGAGGGGGCATCTCTCTAGAGTTTCGCTGTGTGTGAGTGCTTTGTTATGGAGTGCATCTAGGTCGCTTTCTTTTAGGTGGTTGTAGAACTTAAGTGCTCTCTTTTTTATTTTGATTATGAGTGGGTATCGTCCTAGTTCTGCCCTGCATGCATTATTTGGTGTTTTTCGCTGGGTACGGAGAATGGATTTGCAGAATTCTGTGTGTAGGGTCTCGGTTTGGTGTTTATCCCATTTTTCAAGGTCATGGTTTGCTAATGGTCCCCAGATCTCACAACCATAGAGGGAAATTGGTTCTATCACAGAGTCCAGTATTTTAAGCCAGGTTTTAATTGGGATGTCTATTTTGATGTTTCTTTTGATAGCATAGAATGCCCTTCTTGCCTTGTCTCTCAGGTCCTTTACAGCTTGGTTGTAGTTCCCTGTGCTGCTGATGTTTAGGCCAAGGTAGGTATAGTTTTTTGTTTGTTCTAGTGGGAACTCAAGGGGAAGCCATGCAGGGAATCGAACCTGGAACCCAAGCAGCCACTCAACCTCCTGAGCTTCTGCCGCCCCTATTACTCTATACTAGAAACCAGGAAAATTGCATGCACAAACAAATACATTGATATAGTTAATTGGATCTCAATGTGGGGTCCCCCAGGGGTCGTTGGGGGGGTACCAGGGGGTCCCCAGCTAAATTTGTTAATATAGCGTCACAATTTTAACCACTGTGACCATATTTTATACTTTGGCTATTCAAATATACAAGCTCATATGAGCTTGTAGATCTGCTATTTTTGGGGCGGTGTAGCCGCCCCCTATAAGTGAGTTTTGGACACCGACCAAAAAATGTGTGTACCCCCTAACCCTTCCATTGTTAATGCAAATCGATACTTTTTTCATATCAGCCAATCACATTACAGCTAGTGTCATCACCACTAACTGTAATGTGATTGGCTGACTTTGAAAATTCAGGACTGTGATTGGCTAGCGAAACACATGACACATGTGCAGCCCTATGAATAGCAGTATGGACTTTAAAAAAAAGTAATTTATCCTTTTTTAAAGTGAGTCATGTTGTGATGACCACACACCGCCCACTTCACACTGGGTGTGATTTTTTAAATAGCTGAGGACATTTGGGGGGTCCTTGACGTGAAAAAGTTTGAGAACCACTGATAGTTAACAAGCACTCAACCCATAATACTGAGTTGGCCTCATCGCCCTGGGGTCTATGCTTGGCCCCCTCTTTTTTTCCCCTCAACAACACCAAATCTCTTCTCTGAAAATAACCGATCTAAGCTCACAACGCGTTGCAACACAATACGTTGTGAGCTTGTAGATCAGCTATTTTCACTGAATGTTTGCAAATACAGTATGACATACCCAGGGACGCTATAGTGTTAAAATATAACTTCACTTGTCAGATTTCTAATGTTTCACCAAAGTACTCGCGCCTCTGTCCTTTTAACCGATTCAATCCGGGAACCCGTCATTTTAGATTTCTTTGGCTATTCAAAAACAGCAGATATACAAGCTCATAGCGTGGCACCGAGTGCCGCGCTATGAGCTTGTAGATCTGCTATTTTTTTTAAATCGTGAAAATTTGTGCAAATCTTTGAATATATATTTTTTAAAGTGAACATTTGTCATTTGTTCATTTGTCAAACAAATGTTCATTTGTCAAACATTTGACTAATGTCTTCTAAACCCTAACAGTTTTGTTTTTTTTAACTATTGTTGCTATATCAGTGGTGCTCAAAACTTTTTCATGGCAAGGACCCCCAGAATTATATATATTTGGCCGCAGACCCCATCTCAAAATATTTAGTTCCAATCCACTTTATTTAGAGCACATTTCCGGGGACGGGCGACACCCAGAAGCAAAGATTTGAGTTAAAAATCTGTATTTATTGTGAACTTAGAACGTGTACAGTACCAACACCAACCCCTGAGATCCAATAATGCAAACCCCCAATATTCTGTTGGGACCAAAGCCATCTGGAGGAACTGTAGTGTGATATTTACATCCCTAGATAAGGGGTTGTTCCTTTTTTCCAACAGCTGTACATTTATATGTATCTAAATCTATATCATATAATATCAGCTGTACTATCATAAGAAGTGTTATTACATGCAATATAAATTAATCACCCTATAACTGCAAGATAAATCACTTATTTCACCATCGTCGTCAAGTATTCTCATGGTGACGCAGAGTTAAAAAGCTCCTTTTCCCTTCTTACATTTTGGACACTTTTCAAATTGCTACAAAGGCTTAGCCAACTTTAAAGTGCCTACAAATTATGAAATGAGGCTTTTGCCCCACTGCGCTCTTGCCAATTGGCTGCCTATGGCAGCGCATTCAAAGCTAAAAGTTGTTTTTTTCAAAGCTCGGCCAATTAAAGGATATGAAAACCAACATAATTTAAGCTGTGATCGTTTGGCAGAACCTTGGAACAGAACAGTGGCCCCTGTAATGGCCCGTCTAAGAGTGTGTCTGACCACTTCTGAGGGGCCCTGTAAGCAGAGAGAGAGAGAGAGAGAAAGACAGAGGGAGAGAGGGAGAGAGAGATAGAGAGAGAGAGAGAGAGAGAGAGAGAGAGAGAGACTCCGCTCTGTTTCCATTCTGACGAGTCTTGTAGGTGAGCAATGATAAAATAATTATCTCCATATAACCACATATTTTCTCAAGTGCTTTGAGAAGGTAGAAAAAAATCCACTGGCTAATAAAACGCAATGAAGATAACGCCGCTGCTAGATGGATGTCAGTGATCTAAAGTGTGCCCTGCTCTACGAGGGAACCTCGCAGTCATTCCTTGACAAAACAGTCATCTTATTTACACGGTTCACAATAAGCCGCGCGCAAATGTCGAAAAGAGGAATAAAGGAGAGGGGAGAGAAAAAATAATTAGCATATTAATCTTTTTTATGCCGTCATCTTTCAGGTCCGGGGGACCCATGGTGTAATTTTAATCTAAATGCTTTCCCTGGCATTAGAATTCATTTTAGATGGGTCAATTGTTCCATAATAAAGGGATAGAAGGTGTACTTCATGCAAGAGATTTATGTTTGCCATTTGTTCATATTCATGTGCTACTGAATACCCCTCAATTCAAATGGTGATGGCAGCTCATATCAGCCGAGCTGCAGACCTACAGATCACTAACCGGCAGCAATGAATTTCATTTGCGGAGGACAAAAAGAGTGAGCGAGGGAGGGGAGAGAGGGAGAGAGAGAGAGAGAGAGAGAGAGAGTGAGTGAGAGTGAGAGAGAAAGAGAGAGCGAGAGAGAGAGAGAGAGAAGGGGGAGGGTGAATTAGCTCACCAACACAGTTTATTGATTTTCTCTCCCCCCCCCTGCTCAACAGAAAGCCTGTATAACAGCTCTATTGCCCTCATAATGATTAGTGACAAAAGTTTAATTAAGCAATTATGAAGCCAATAATAGAGTTGTCTGGTTTGCTTAGCTTTAGACTGTTTAAGACTTATCTCCCCCTCGCACATCATAGCAGCTGGAATGTGCTTGAAGAGATTAATGTCGTGAGAACACAGATGCCCACTTTAATACAGCGCCATGATGCCGTTTGAATGAAGTTGAGAACACAAGCTTCTCCTTTATCAAATTACAACTCTGCTTTTCATGAATATTGGAGGGAAGAAGAAGAGGAAAAAATCCAGTTATGGCTTCAAGGTGTAATTATAAAGACATACAACAGAAAGGCACACATGTTTTTTTCTCTTTTTTTTGGTAATCTTCCCTGTATGAAATACTCATGATAATGTATTACTGAATAAAGACTTACCACGTTCTAAAGAGGCTTTGCCATCTTACAGCTACTAAAACAATAGGGTATTTCGCCGTTTTCTTTAATGTTTTATTTGATCCCCCACCTCATTCATTCATTTTCATATCTTTCATTCCACTGAAAATTGATTAGATTATCTTACTTCCCCATGCAGACAGCAATGAATGAATGAGGTTTGAGCGCCCAAACTTTGCATTCAAGTTGTTGTCACTTGTCTGCACTGTTCGTCTATCTAGATGACTTATGAGCACGCTGGGGAGACGACATTACCCTGTTCTAAATTGAACCATCATATCAATAGATAAGCAAAAGCTTTGAGATTCCCTGATATTCAAATCAATGTGGCTCAGTGAAAGTAAATATATGCACCGCAGATATTTGGATCACTTCTTGTGTTCTCCAATTGAGCTCTTTATGCTGTTTGAGGAATGCTAAATATAAAACAAGAAACCACATAAAATGTACCAAAAAAAAAAAGGGAGTGAAATATTGTGGGAAAATAGTTTAGAAAGGGTAGTACTCAATATCAGCATAAAACATATTGAAAACACCAATGGAGCACTGGTTGTTGACCAACTTTGTGAAATGTTGGGAAAAACTTCTTGACATCATACAATTTAAGTAGTTGTTTACTGTATGTATATATCTGTGCTTTTTTTGTCGTCGTAAAGTGTATACAGAAGACAGAGGGCCAGAGGTCCTACCTTTTACATGGCTATACCTACAGTACTGCAAACCCTGTCCAAAACCCATGAGGAATTATGTTTGGAAAGTGCTACAGTACTAATGTAGGCCTATTAGAAACACATGGCGAGGGTAGTTAAGAGGGCTTTGGGACATGTTTACACCATTTTGGATAATGCCGCCTCTTGCTCTACATATTGTATCACAGATTCGTCTAATACGAAGTGATCGCTGTTTGACTCTCTTGGAGGCCGAACTCGGTTGGATTTAAAGCGTTTAGAGAACACGGGTATCCAATTTGATTGCTTTATCCTCGTGGCTTTTGGCCCGCGAGGTGATCTGAAGTACTGTAGAATTACAGTGAGCTGCGGGGTTAGGTCCATTGTTGTTGGTCTGTAAAATGCACTTGCATATAACATTTATTATCCTCTTAGGGGCAGAGATAGAGTTTTACAGGACTTATCCAATTATGGTTTACAAGACCCATACTAGTTCATATCATAGAGTTAAGATATTCTTTGAAGTGATGGACCAAGTGGACTTGCAAGCAAGCTGCGAGAGAAATCTGCAATGATGAAAAAAAAAAAAAACTTCCACCAACAGTAGTGGAGGTGGTATTTCATTGGCTGATTATTATGCCCTGTTCAGTGAGGATCCACACAGTAAAAATCCAGAGTGTTAACGTTAACTCCAGGATATAAATATGTTCAATTTGCACATTCTCAGAGTTAAAGTAATACTCTGGAAAAGTAAGTGCATACTGTACTGTATAGTGCGTGTGCGTGTGCGTGTGCGTGTGCGTGTGCGTGTGCGTGTGCGTGTGCGCGCGCAAGTGTGTGCATGTGTGTGTGTGTGTGTGTGTGTGTGTGTGTGTGTGTGTGTGTGTGTGTGTGTGTGTGTGTGTGTGTGTGTGTGTGTGTGTGTGTGTGTGTGTGTGTGTGTGTGTGTGTGTGTGTGTGTGTGTGTGTGCACTCATTGTACCTGTGTGTATTCACTCATTCTGATGCAATAACATGTCATGGGAATGTGGAATAGTTTTGGTTAAACCAGTAGTGGATGTTGTAAATCCACCTCATAGTATTGCATCATGAGGTCAAGGTCACCTCGGGTCACCTCTGGTATTCTCCTCTCAGCTGGTTGTGCCACAGCTAAAGTGAAAAAAAAAGAAACAAGGGAAATTAAAACAAGCACAAGGTGTCACAGACACTGTTTTTGGATCCTCCCCCCTCTTGCTTTTTCTCTCTCTCTCTCTCTCTCTCTCTCTCTCTCTCTCTCTCTCTCTCTCTCTCTCCCCCTGGCATGCCTAGGACAATGAGATGACATGCTGAAGGTAGGACTGCATCTGGCATCATATTTAAACAGGGCTGCCACATCTCGGCAACACGGGCCGTTGCCAGATTGCAGGCTAATTAAGGAGCTTCTTGGATGACCATCAGTGGCTGTTGGTGGGCAAGGTAGTGGGCTGAGCCTTGCTCCACCATGCTCCCACTGTGAGGACTTGGAAAGACGAATGGCCACCGAAACCCCCACGGGACCTCATAATGCCTCATATTTTCCTCCAAAACAAAAGATATTCCTCGTGGAATTTATTTTTCCTTTTTTTCTTTTTTCTTTATTTTCATTTGGCCCCCGCCCCCCCCCTTCCCTTCTTAAGCAAGAGTAAATTACCTTGCTTTTTTGGATGAGCATTCAAGTAGCCTGTCCACACACATTAGCCAACTGTCGCTAAAACAAACAGGCACTAAAATATGTATTTCACAGTTGCTAGCAGCTGAACGCAATAATTAACAGTGGTATAATATGCCCTGAAAGGTAGAAATGGCTTTGTCCTTTAATTTTGTCATAAAGAATAATTTTGTATAATTAAAGGAAATGTGATTAAATTATTTATGGGTTTGGCCATTAGGATATGGACAAATGCCTTTGTTGCGTTGTAATGACAGCATTAACTACTTCAGTTGTGACATTCCACTGGCCACAGTTTGGCTTGCTATTAATTGCATTGTGAAAAGTTCTGCTCAAGCGAGGAGGACTCAAGCAAGCAGCCTCTCCATTGTTTTCTTATTTGGCATAATGCCTGTTTATGACAGGCAATATAACATTGCAAAGTACGGCTGGTTTGACAGCAAGTGGGGAGCCGGAATTGTTTACTTGACTTCATTTCTTTTTCCTGCTTGCTGCCTTTATTTCTTGCCACTGTGAGAAAAGCGTAGGGAAACAAGACATGGTTGAAAAATGCAGCTGGCTGGCTGCTTGGCTAATAAGATGCCCATCATGCTAGCTAGCACCACTGATTTTCGTCTCTCTCTAACTCTCTCCATGATTACATTCTAAGAACCCCCCCCCCCCTTCTCCCAGCTGATCCTCATCTTGTTACGTGGCATTAATGACACTTCAGTCATTGTGGCTTTCAAGCAGAGCCCTTCCACGGCGAACAGAGAGTTGACATTTCCTGACATTTTCCCAACTAATTACAGTACAAATAATTAAGCATGTTCCTCTATGTAACAAATGAAGGCGAAAGCCGTCTGTCAGACCGGGCCATGATTGATGACACTCCGGGAGACTTTATCTGATGGGTGCTGCCACGAGGTACAGAGGAAGCAAATTTATTAGAACGAACAATGCAAATTTAGAGTCATCTCATCCAGTTATGCGCCAAGGCAATATCCGTGTCAAGGTGAATGTGACAATGAAAGCAAAATATTAGCATTTTGTGGAGCGGGCTGAAGGGGAAATCAGAGCGCCAAGATGACAGGCCTAATTATTTCGGCTCACACAGGCCAGGACAGCTGTTTCTGGTGTCCTGAACAAGCCTGTCACACAGGTAACCAAATAGGGTCTGCATATGAGCTTCTGTATGCGACACTCCACCGATGTGTCTGCCACTAATGACCAATGCTAATGTTGCTGCCATGTCTCTGGGAGAAAAAAAAACTCTGAAATAAATAAATAAAAGACTGTATAGGTGTCACTATGCTTTTTTTATTTTATTTATTTATTTATTTGCCAGACAGACAACATTTTGCTGCATAATTATGTGTTTTGAGAATTAATACCTGTCTGTCACAGGACAGATGTTGTCCCCATTTATTCCATAAAAATATTTCGAAACATTTTCCTGCTATTGCTTAGAAATGAGAGAAATAATCATAAAACATTGTTGGAAACAATATGTGACTTTTAAACCCTTAAATTAATTGTTGTTTGCATAGTATTAGTCAAATGATTTATAATGTCTTAGTGGTGTGAGGGACAGAACATTTTAAAGCAGTGAAGATGGCATATACACAGGACTGCCTTCAGGATGGAAATGGATTCATACTGGGGCAGTCACCATAGACAACATAATAACCAAAACAAAAATAATACTGTAAAACACAACATACCTTAGATGTATGCCAATACACTAAAGTACACATTAAATGCCTCTGAGCAAATTGCATTGCATTCAGGCACTCATCTGTGGATGAAACAACAGCCTAATTGAAGTCTTTCCTAATAACAGGAGGAGATAAAACAAATAGGTGTCAAGGTCAATCATGAGTGATGTCGAAAAAAATGGAAACTTTAATGGCGAGTGTGAACCACCGGCATTGCATAGCAAATGCTCTGCTCTTACATTTCTGCATTTGAGAGCGACTTGTGATATATGAACCAACATTGAACAATGGACTACGCCTTTTATGCTACCAAATAGCAATATGTTGTCTGCATACATCTGCGCTTTGGGGAATACAAAGGTTGCCGCCCACGCTCATAATGAATCTAGAATTCATACTCTAGGGCAGGCTCACAATGGCTCATAAGGGGCAGGCAAATCCTGATGGGTTTGGAGAAAATCTACATGGGGATCAAAGTTTGCTGCTTAGTGACTCGCTGGCTGGCTTGGAACAGATGGGCGTCGGAGGCACTATGAGCCCATTGAGATTCAGGATCCAAAGTGTCTGCTGCTGTTCTGTATACACAGGCAGATGATGCCTCTGTGCCGTTGTATTGCCGATATGCATTTTGGTAGATAGTGAGGGATGTTTTTTTTGTGTGTGTGTGTGTTTTTCTTTTCTTTTTTTTTTGGGCTAGCAACTGGAGAAGCAAAGCACAACACAAAAGAGCAGTGAAATGGGAGTAGGTTTAAAGTGGGATGTGTGTTTGGGGATTAACTCACACAGGTTTGTTAACATATTGGAGTTTTATAATTGTTTTGTTGTAAGCACTATAATTTACCATTTTGGTGTCTTCAATGAAAATAAGAGATACTCCCTGTACACTTCTTTGTTTTGCTTTGTTTTGTTCTTTAAAAATCAAACTTGGTGGCTAAACTAGGCTATACTAATTGTGTATAGGCTCCTTGTGTTCAACAAAAGCACTAACAGAATAACCTTGCGCAAATATTGGTGTGAATGTTGAAAAACATATTGTAATGAGGCAAATTCTCACTTAATTTGTTTTCATATTACCATCTTCAAACGCTCCTAATTAGGTTCAGTTAAAATACTTTCCACACATAATTCAACATACAAATGAATGTAATCGGCCCTTGTTGATGTTTTAAAGGGCAGAGAATTCAGTGTCACTTTTCCTGACACTTAACCCCTGACCTTTCTGAAAGATGATAGCAGGCAACAGCTAGAACAGGCTTTAGCTTCACAGTATTAAAGCACTCAAATGAACACACCCATGCACACAGAAAAATGCACGCACGCACGCACGCACGCACGCACGCACGCACGCACGCACGCACGCACGCACGCACGCACGCACGCACGCACACACACACACACACACACACACACACATACACACACACACACACACACACACACACACACACACACACACACACACACACACACACACACACTTTGACATGCACGATGCACGTGTGTGGGCATGACCAGACAGACAGTCTACACACTTTAAAATCCTGAGTGTTAATTTAACTCTGAGAGTGTACAAATGGAACCAAATGGACCCGTAAGGTACATTTGATTATACACAAGTGTGGTATTTTCATTTAATTAAAAACTGTGAATTATTTGCGAGCATACAAAGTAAATATGTTTGCAATTTGCAATCGTCAAAAATATATTTATTTCAATAGTTAATTCCAACAGTTCCTGTCCCATCAAGATTAATGTCATAACGATCATGCCATTCCTTTCATGTGGATACTAGTGACATTACAGTGCTCTTACTTCAATGTTGTCAGCGTCGAAATGCCATGAAAGAGAAGATCTTTCAGGGCTCGCCAACTTAGACACAGGAGCCGTGGCTCTATGCTTGACTTCTTCATTTCAACAAGACAATTAGTTGTTAGAACAAAGAATGTCATGGGACTTCAAGTGAGGGAATGAGGCATTAACATTGTAAAACAGATTTAACATTTGACATTATGTATAGACACCACTCATCACCTTCCCCATGGGATACAATATTTTTGTTTCCAGAGTACAAGGCAGTGCTAATTTAACTCGATAGCTTGATAGCTCTTATGCGTCTGGCTGGCTACAATATATATTTTTTTATCCTTTTGTTGCAGTTGGGTATGCTTCTATTTCTGGCTGCTTCTGTCTTGTTTTGGTTTGACATCATCCTCTCTCTCATCCAGTATTTAATCTGTGATTTACATGTTAAAGTTACATGTCTTTCTATCCTCACAAGTATTCCCTGCCATTAGCGCTTGACAAGCAAATCTTAAATATTGCCCTTTGTACTGCATGTACAAATCCACATCAAGAGTCATTTGAATGGAGAGTTTACTTTTGATGTCACAAAGAAAATTAAAAAAAGGTGATTTTCATGGCTATCAGAACTATTTCATGGCAAATACTGTATAAGGACTAGACTGTGGGGAAACATGTGCTGAATCTAATAAACCTACCGAGTTAATATTAGCATGACAGGTAGCCAACGTCGGCAATTAAGGTAACTCGGATAAATGACAATAAATGTCCCTGTTGGATTCCTATGATAATGACAAATGTGTAATTTTGCGGCCGGGTGGCATTCGGCAGTCCGTCATGTTACGGTCGTTGAAAAAAGAAAAGACAGGGACAGAGTGAAAGGGAAAGAGCAGGAGAGAGAAAGAGAAAGTGAGAATGCCTCGGGGGCTCGCATTTAACCTGCCCACCAATCCCAATCAATGTCATTACTCCTCTCCACTCCATTTTATCTCCTCCTAGCCACTGTAGTTTCCTAGAAGTGACCGTTGTTCGGCGCTCTATGAAACAGGCGCAGAGCTAATGGGATGAGATGCAAAGAATTATAAATGCTGACAGTAAATCATATTACATCCCTAATAAGCATTAACTGGATAACTGGGTCAAAGCTGTATTATCTTAATTGATTTTTCTAAAGAAACCTGACAGTGAAATGTCAGTGCTTGAATATTTCTTCATGCATCATTAAAACAAGATTGGCTTTTAACAAAAGGGGAGGAGGACGAGATCCTTTGGGCTGAATTGATTCTTGCTCGGGGCTGCCTTGCACAAGTAAGTGTATTACATAAAAATCTATACAGGATATTAAAACAACACCCATTCTGCAAGACAGTTACAATTAAAAGCTGACACCCACCCATGCTTTTGTGTCTGCAACTGCTGCCTGCCAACAAATGCATTTCAGCCCCTCTGACTTGCAGCAATCAATGGCGGCTGCATAAACACTCCAGAAAGCCTATGTTAGGCTGGGTAATAGACCAGTTGCTTCCTGAATATTGACAGTCATGCTTTTCCGCTATACCAACCCCGTCTACCAAGATTTGCTTTGCATTGATGATAGCCACTGAGGAAGACTTCAGGGCTCATTTTGTAAGCCCGGGAAATATGTGTGCTTGATTTAACTTGTCAGGGACTTGAATCACTGCTAATATATACTACGGTAACAGTCTTCCATGCCGACATCTCGCCACTCCGACTAGTGGCTTCCGCGTGCGGTTAGGGTTAGGTATAGGGTTCGTTAACGTCGGAAAGGCGACATGTCGGAAAGCCGCCATGTAACCATATACTATTTGGGCATTCCTTAATAATGGCTCCAACAGATACACATTTTTATTATTATTGAAAGATTGGAACAATATTAGTCTTTAGTCTATACACGTCTGCAGGTAATAATGTAGGCTTTAACTGTGTTATAGTTAGGGTTAGCGGGCTGTATGATAAATAATAACTTGATACAGCGTGTTATAGTTTTCAGAGCCATTATGATTCCAAGACCTTACTATTCAAGTTGTGGTGTCAAGTCATTCTGGATCATTTGTGGAATTGTTGCTCTACCTGTTTGACCTCTGAGCTTTAGTGACCTAGTAACCTTTCTTTTAGTTAAGCCTATAGCATTCATTGACATTAGGACACGACAATAGATGCAGACAGGAAAGCTAAGGACAAGGAAGAGGGATGACTAACATGGATTCCCAGCCAGACATATGTGATGATTATCGCTTATTTGCAAGTCTCAAAATGATCTGCATTTCTGTAGATGGGATGCGAATATAATGTTTTCAAAAGAACTTAAATGGGTTTGGGCATTAGTTCGAACGTCTCTGTTCGCAGGACAGAAAAAGCTAAAATATTTCTACATTTACTATTGGATAGGAATGACACGTGATTCCCTGTTCACCGTACGTACTGTACACTCCCGATCCTACCACACAAGGATTAAGGTACTCAACAGATCTTAGTAACACAATCTTTGGCTAATGCTAGCCGTCCACTCCATATTATCCATGTTATGGTAGCCATCCACCCCACTATATTCTGTCCAAACATCTGAAACTCGCAATACGTAGGAACTCACACGTGATCCGAGGATTAAACTGAAAGTGTTTAGTTGTTCGTACTGCTATAATTCATGGTCAAAACATCAGCAGAAAGGCCTTCTGCTGACGGCATCTGAAATCACTCATTGCATCATCAACTCACATCTCGGGCGAAATTCAATCCGATATCTGTGAAATGACTCGGGGGAAATTTCGCATATAATGTTACGGCAGCTCGGTGGGATGGTTCCTATTCTGAGGGTAAGCAGAGCTCTCCAAGGCGTTAGGGCGTGTGTGTGTGTGTGTGTGTGTGTGTGTGTGTGTGTGTGTGTGTGTGTGTGTGTGTGTGTGTGTGTGTGTGTGTGTGTGTGTGTGTGTGTGTGTGTGTGTGTGTGTGTGTGTGTGTGTGTGTGTGTGTGTCTGTGCGAGTGTGTGTGAGTGGAGGTCTGTGGCGTATAGAGAGCATCGGTGTGGGTCAGTTGGCAGGACCGCGGAGCAAATGCTGGGAATAAATCAGTCTAACTGACACGATGCCACTCATCAACTGACGTCCCGTGGTGTCCCCATCAGTTACGAACTAATAAAGACGTATGGGAGGAAAACAGAAGCGATCATGGAGGATGCCAAGGTGAAATGCATCCAGTGTCTAGAGAGATATGTCAGCTCGGACAAGTCCATCGGGAGCAGCTGTATATGGCCACCGTTGCTTTTTAATTTCCAGTCAGCTAAGGCACGGACGCGGGGTTTTCGTGCATAATATATTCCATCGCGACGGATCTACCAGTCAGCCATTGTGTGGCCCCGATATACCTTTTACCCCTCTGCATATATCCTGAACTAATAAATAATAAAGATCATCTACTGTGTACTACTGTAGTGGTTGCAGATATGTCAAATCACATGGAATACAAAGACCAGCTGTGCAGCGCTCGCCCCTTTCATTTCCCAGAGTTTGTGTGTTTATTCACAATACAGTTCAGTCATATTCAGACTTTCTTTACTGACTGATTACAGGTATATGAGACCATGCAGGGCACTCTAGAATTTGCCCATTGCTTTCGCAATGCAATGAATTGTTGATTTTTGCATTTGAATAGTAACATTTATTACTGTAATAGTATACAGTAAAAATTGACTTGACACTGCAGACCACCGGCAGGTATGAGAAAATATGATGTCAATATAAAAATATATGCCTTGTCATTGTCTTTTTAATGCCCAATAATGCAGTGGAGGGGATTTAGATGTTTACTTTGCAGGAAGCAATTCATTGAGGTGCAAGAAATGCTTTAGTGTGACAGATTCAACTTGTGTCTCGGACCTGTGTGTGTGACGTGTGTGTGTGTGTGTGTGTGTGTGTGTGTGTGTGTGTGTGTGTGTGTGTGTGTGTGTGTGTGTGTGTGTGTGTGTGTGTGTGTGTGTGTGTGTGTGTGTGTGTGTGTGTGTGTGTGTTTGTTGGGAGGAGAGATGTGAGTATGTGGATTGATGCAATATTCATGACGATTCTGCTGGAAGTTGTCTAGTCTCTGAAATCCTGGAGAATCTGTGCTCACACACACACACACACACACACACACACACACACACACACACACACACACACACACACACACACACACACACACACACACACACACATTACACACACACACACACACACACACACACACACACACACACACACACACACACACACACACACACACACACACACACGCACACACGCGCGCACACACAGACACACACACACACACACACACACACACACACACACACACACACACACACACACACACACACACACACACACACACACACACACACACACACACACACACCTGTGCTCACTCATGCGCACACAAGCAGCACTGTGGTGCTCACCTGACATCTGCATATGCCATTCAGAAGGGCAATAAAGTGTCCGCATCAGTGATTTCTAAACACTTTGGGGTCAACAAATTATTAATATTTAGTATTAGCACTGATGACAATGTGGCATCCTCCTGAGAGGTGGGCAAAATGTTGAGCGGGAGGCCATTCTTTTGACGTCGACCGTGTTTGGCAGATGGCGCTGTCAGTTCAGCTCTTCGTTTATTCTTTGATGCATATGGAAGTGTCTTGCCTTCCCGTTAAAAAAAAAACAGAACAAGCTCATGTATTATCTATGGGGCTAAAAAGCATGCAAACACGAGCAGGAACGTATCATAGGAGCTCAAACTCCTGTAAACAACCAGAAGCAGTTGTTGTGAATGTGATTTTGGTGGCAGAGATAGCAGAAACATATGGCCCAAGACAGGAAAAAAAGGGTTGATACCTGGACGGGAAGTTGTTCCACAAGGACTCGTGACAGAATTTGCGACAGAATGTCGTTTGATGACGACAGACATGGTGGCGCCATCAACACTAATGACTTATGTATGAAGTACAACCTGGTTGATAACAAACTTTTTTGTTTTTGATCACATTCACACCCGAAAGACTTGCAGAGCTCAGCACAGTGCCCTCCTTTGAATCAAAGGGGAAGACAAAGAAAATGTCGGTTTAGTTTTCGTCAACTTTACTGGCTATTTACATTGATAACAATGGGAGTAATGATGTTAATGGTACAGTATGCAGAAGCAGAAACAGAGCGCTGTATCTTGTATGGCTCTGTACTCTGATATCAAACCAAAAAAATAGATATTTTTTACAATGCGCTATCTCTTTGTTTACTTTACTTTTTCAAAATGTCTCATTATATTCAGTTCCCAGTTTATTATTTATTCTATTATCAACACCAGTTGAGTGTCCCTCCCTCTTAACTTTAAACTATTACACACTAGAGTTTATGAACAAAAAAGTGCGTATGGCTTCCCTTTCTCATTCAATTTACAACAGTGAAAATAATAAACGTTGCTTTTCACATTGGCATCAAAACACCTCTAGCTAAAGAGTGATATGTTCATACAGCAGAAACGGAGAAGTAGACCTTTAATCCAACTTTGGCCACACACTTCCAGAAGTAAGACTTATATTGTGCAACACATACACTGTATATTTCTCTTTAACTTGCATGCTCTTCAAAGCCAGATGGCACAATACCAAAAAAAAAGAAGAAAATCTTTCTGAAGGAGGACAGAGATGAGAGGGAGACCCCGGTTAACTTCTGGAGTGTTAAACAGCAAGGGGTCTTACTCCTTCTCTACACTGACATGGAGCTGGGATGGATAGAATCGACAACGGGGCGGGCAGGGGGATGAGTGGAGACATGAGGGTCCCTGTGGCGACCTGGCAGGTGCCATGGCAACAGAGAATGAAAGGATAAAGGAGAGAGAGAGAGAGAGAGAGAGAGAGAGAGAGAGAGAGAGAGAGAGAGAGAGAGAGAGAGAGAGAGAGAGAGAGAGAGAGAGAGAGAGAGAGAGAGAGAGAGAGAGAGAGAGAGAGAGAGAGAGAGAGAGAGAGAGAGAGAGAGAGAGAGAGAGACACACAGAGAGAGAGAGAGACACAGAGAGAGAGAGAGAGAGAGAGAGAGAGAGAGAGAGAGAGACACACACACACACACACACACACACACACACACACACACACACACACACACACACACACACACACACACACACACACACACACACACACACACACACACACACACACACACACACACACACACACACACAGAGAGACAGAGACAGACAGACCGAGAGAGAGAGACAGAGAGACAGAGAGACAGAGATGAAAAAATATCCACCTAAAGGCGACCAAGGCACCAGAGATGGCATCACACACAACAGGCCCAAACACAGGTCCTCAGCTTTCATGTAGGAAGCTACGTCTAATCTGTGGAAAAGAAGAGAGAGAGAGAGAGAGAGAGAGAGAGAGAGAGAGGAGAGAGAGGAGAGAGAGAGAGAGAGAGAGAGAGAGAGAGAGAGAGAGAGAGAGAGAGAGAGAGAGAGAGAGAGAGAGAGAGAGAGAGAGAGAGAGAGAGAGAGAGAGAGTAGGGGTGAGATCACAACAAAAGGCTACGATCATCAATAATTAAAAGTTAGGTTGGTTTGTGCTGTGGCCGTTGGAATGACAGCTGATTTGATTGACATATTTGGAGCATTTGATCTGAACGCAATGGTTTTTGCTATGGTGCTCTCCTGCTAGATGTTACTCTCCCTTTCTTTCCCTCCCTCCCTCCCTCTGTCTGTCTCTCTCTCTCTCTCTCTCTCTACTTATCCTTTCACTCCTCTGTGAGCAGCACTGCATGTATTACCGGGGAGTGCTGACTGTGAGGCGAGAGGAGCACCTCCTTGCACTGGAATTTGGTGTTTACCAGGTAGTTCCAGGTAGCATGTACTTTACAACTCATAAAATACTTTTTATCATGCTGGGAACACAGACGTGGGGCAGGCCAATATTTGCTCAGCAAGACAAGATATGTCTGGAATAGTAATTGAACACAGAGGCTGTCAAACTCCACAATGTATTCTGGGGAAAAATATGCTCAAATTAAATAATCCTTCTATACGTACACTGCAAGTGACTAGTTTTAATTTGTTATGTATCTCTTTCCTGTCAGTCCAAGCGGGAACAAAATTTGTTAAAAAAAATAATGCACTGTACAATTAATATCGTAACACGTTAAAGGTCCATTTTGGACTGCAACCGGGTCTGTGCCCTGGCTGGTACCAACCGATTTATTATAAGAGAGGATACACTTCCACAGCGCCTGAGGATACACTTTCCTTTTCTTTTTTCCCCCTTCCTACCAATGACAGCTGGCGTTGATTTGCTTCCATTAAAAAAAAGGTTTTCCTTTCTTTTTTTTTTGCTCTGTATAACTGTAGATGGTGGGACTCCCGTCATTCAATGAGACAGTGAGCAATCCCTGCTAAACAAGGCCTTCGTTGGCCTAATAACTGGCAGCCTACTCAGTCACCAGCATGTTGAGTAGTATTCATTATTCATGCTCATTAAATTCTGGGCCTCATATGAGCAAAGTCTGCCAGCTTGCTGCCAAACTGTGTTGGTTTTGTGATGTGCCCACTTGAGACCCAGGGATTTAAAACCAGGACACCACTTCTGAATAACTAGCATACAAATACAGAGAATTAATTCTGCTTCCAGTTTAATTTGATCATATTTGACAAAACACACAATTATTCTCACCTCCGTTCTTCTATCCTCACGAATAGGATTTGGAATTAATAAATGAGGGGAAATGTGCACAGTCTCGCCCATGAAAAGAGATTTGGAATGGATTCTGGGTGTTTGAATATGCATATTCATATCTTTCAGTGTTTTTTTTTGTTTTCTTGTACGTTCTCATCGCTTATTCCAGGAATGGAGGATGTCAACAAAACATTTTTGGTGAAATGCCTCTTTGAAGCTTTCAAATGCAGGCTACAGCCTTACATCCATTTCAGGCTTTTTCCTTGCGCACACAGACACAGACACACACACACACACACACACACACACACACACACACACACACACACACACACACACACACACACACACACACACACACACACACACACACACACACACACATACACACTAAATACGATGTCCAATCTGTCGGTATCACATTTGCAAAAAGATTTTGGAGAACAAACAAAGCAAAAACTCAATATCTTTAGACACAGTATGTATATTTCATCTTAAGTCAGTTTTAGCATGGTCGTGATCCTGAATTGATGTGTTTTTTTACTTTATGCGTGATGCCTGTACCACTCCAATATGTTGATTTGACATGATCTGTAAAGACAGTAAAAGGCTTAAGGTTCTATATATGCTTGGAGAGGCCCATGACGGTATGAACCTGAAACGGTGCACTTGAAAAGAAAAGAAAAAAGCAGTCCACACATTAATCTATGCTGCTCACAAAGGGGAACCGGCAATATATTACGCCCATGCCAAACTCACAAAGGCAAATAAGCAATGTTTTACATCCCTGCTACAAATGTAGGGAAAAGGCAGCAACGTCTTTACAAGTGCAAAAAGCGTTTGGGGGACCTGGTAGATTTTTCACACAGTTCCACAACCAGCCGAGGAGGTGAAAAGTGCCTTTGACAGACAGGAAACAATTATTTATCAAGACATGCATCCACAAAAAGCACCGGCAGCCGTGGGGACCGTTTGCAGGACTTGTGGGTCTATCCATATTTGTCTCTCTTATACCCGAATCCCCAAGAAAAATACCCACAGTTCCAGCAAAGAGCAAGGATTACTGCTTTCCCATATGTCGTCCTTCGCGGACACGGCTATATCAATCTAAGCCTGGTCAGTCGCCCTTTCATATACTCCTAATGTACTGGAAAGCCTTCCACACTCGGCTGCCCCTCGCTGCTGGGCCTGAACAGGTCTGGGGTCCTGAGCTCCACAATGGAGAACAATCAGGCTTTCTTGTTGGATGAAGAACAGGGGGGAAAAGGGAAGAGGGGGGGGGGGTGAGGGAGCCCCTGTGGGCTGATCATTGTCAGGTTAGGTTATGTTTTAATAGCGAGACACTTCAGTGCTGTTTTTTTGTGCGGGAACTGTGTCAGAAACAAGAGGTCTAAATAAACAGCGAGGCCCTTTCATTCATCATGGCCTCCTCTGACAGCAACGTGCCGAGAACTCATCTGGAATCGTCCTCTGCAGGCCTCGGTGAACGTGCGTTCCCTCTGCTCTCCCCTCTCCAGCCCTGAAACGGAGCCAGCCAGCTGACACGCACACACACATACATACACACATGCACATACGCACGCACGCACACATGCACGCACACACACTCACACACAGATAACGCCATGTGGCCTCTGTGTGTCTTTGTGTTTGCGTGTCCGTGCTTGCGCATGGTCGCGCGCGCACGTGTGTGTGTGTGAGTGTGTGTGTCTGTGTGTGTGTGTGTGTGTGTGTGTGTGTGTGTGTGTGTGTGTGTGTGTGTGTGTGTGTGTGTGTGTGTGTGTGTGTGTGTGTGTGTGTGTGTGTGTGTGAAATGCATTCACGCAGATTTTTGTGTGGAAATTGTGCCCTCAATTTATGTGGACTAAATCAAATGAAAATCTGCAATTCAAAAAAAAGTGCATAAAGCAGTTCACTTAGCAAGAACACACACCCACTGCAATGTTGAGAGCCACAGTAAATGGGAAGTCTACAGGCGGCTTCTGCTATATTTGTGGAAGATCAGCAGTCATGCTCGAATCGCTTTATCTATCATAAGCACCTCCAAGAGATGACAGCATTCGTTTTATGAGTCACAAACTGACAATAGCCTCTCTTGTGAGACATGAGCTCAAATATTAGTTTTGAGCCTGTTCTTTGAATTTCTGGGGTTAGTTTGGATTAGTGCCTCTAATCCATGTACTAGTATGGTGGGGAATTTCCTGGATTCAATGAAATGGGAGTGTTTCCGAACAAATAAGACTTCAAAGGCTGTGCGTTCTGCAAGAAAGGTAAGATTGAATGCAAACATGCATTCATTTAACAATATTTCTTGTTTTCCCCTTCCCCTCAAAGCACCTCTTTGCTCAGATCAAAGGCTTAACCCTTTGACCGTGAAGAATTCCAACGCTGGTATTGATTTCATAAAAGAAACTTTTTCAATCACTGGGCCAAGAAAAGTCAGGGAGGGCACAGACATTTGCCTGGAGAACTTACACATGCCACTTGTTTCGCGATCGAAAGGAACAAGTTATTACAGGCTAAAACAACAACTGCCAATTAGTTACACTGCCTGTGTACAGTATGTCTCACGCACATGTAAACTTCATCAGTTGCCTTGCACTGGACTGTAGTTTGCAGCCAACTTAAATACATGCAGCAAATGATGCAGAATTGTCATGGGGTGACTTAACATACTTTGATTGACACAGAGCAACAAAAACTATAGCTAAACTAAAGCTATATGGACACAGATGTTCCTTACCTTGGACATTTATTTTGTGCGATTAATTCACTTCAAAATAATTGTTTGTGTCATGAGTAGGGATGGGACGATAATCGTTATTAAACAACAAAAAAACACACTCACAATAATCATATTGCGGAGATCTAAATGTATCTTTAAAATTGTCCGTCATACACTGGACCTGAGTTGGCTCTGTACTACCGCAGAACACAAATGTTTGGAACAATGTCGATTTTTCACCACAAATAAAGGCACCAAATGGTATGACCGAGGCATCAACTTTATGAATAATTTTGATGCAACATACTTGCCTGCAAATTTCACATTGTCTATTGGTTATTACACCCATGCTGTGCAATGTCTCCACTTAACTGTCATATTTGTGGATTTGTCCATTTCTGACATTTGTGCCTTTCCATCGCGAATCTCGAGAACCAATCGACTTGCAGTGCCCAGTGGGAAGTCGATCAGCAGTTCTCAAAAAAATCTATTAATCCACACATCTCTAAATGGCCATGTCATCAATATGACATCATACTACTGATGTCATAGACTGGCCTCCAAGTGCTATGATAATGTGTACAGGGTTGCCAGATCTGCTTATTATAATTTCCCCGCAAGATTTTCGCGATGCGTTGTGAGCTTGTAGATCTGCTATTTTCAAATAGCTGATGTATATGTTAAAGTGCACATGTGGCCCATAGTCGCTTCTTTTCCTAGACCTGGTTGCTTGTTTCTCTCACAGAATCTGGCAACACTGAATGTGTACTGCAGTACTCTGACAACAGGTACACCGGGTATTGCACTAGTAGAAGCTGGCGAAAACCTCCGGGAACTCAGATTACTGTCTGTGTGTCTCTCAAAGGGCTTCATGGAATCGTTGAAACACTCGCCCATACTGTATATGGAGATATATGACATCATAGACTGGCCTTCAAGTACTCTGGTAACGGGTATTGCACTAAGTACTCTTAAAGACACAGATGAGGTTAAAAACTGCGGAGTATTCCTTTAAGACGCTTGTGTTGGTTGAAGTATTACGTATTTCAGTGTTACTATAAAAAAAAACTTTTTGAAAAGTAGCACAACATGTAATATTCCAAACTACACATATCTTTCATGTCCTTTTTTAAGAGTATGAGTAAACAACTTCAGAGCAAAAGAAAATCCAACATGCCCTTTATAAATGAACTAGAATTACTTGACATTGGAAGGGCTTAGTTGACAAGATGTCAATTAAGACAGCTGAAAAAAAAAGCTGACTCTATTAGAATTAGAATTACATTATCTAATCTATATAGTCTATCCTCAAAGTACCTCAAAATTGCTGTGTGGCAACACAGGGATAGCTTGTCTTTCAAATTATTTTTTGTAATAAACTGTCTGATTCACCAGTCACTTATTTCAAGACAGGGATTTAATTTACATTATGTCCTGTGGTTTGTTGCTGAGGGCAAAACATGAGAGGGCTGGGAAATCCTATTTCTGGAAGCTGGTCCTTTCTTTAAATGGTTGCATGGTAGTGCCGTTAATATAATTACTAGATAAGCCTGCCATAACCTAATGACATGCCCCACTCACAAAGGTTTTATGATCTCTAACAGTTCAGCTCCCCCCACTGAAACAGATGATCTGCTATTGTGGCATATTTAGCGAACTCCTCACATATTTTGGGTGGGCGAGACTAGAATTCTAGGGAGGTTGTAAAGAATCTATCAGAATTAATTAAAAGCAGATTTGGTATGCTAAGCTTCTCCATTTGAGTTAATGGGATATGGACAAAAAAAGACGAAAAAATGCTAAATGCGAAAATCTCATTGAGTATTCAGTAAGCATACAGTAAACTGTGTTTAGTCAGTTAATACGACTGAAAGGAAGACAACAATATTGAGCTGATTTCCCATGTAATAATCTGTCTTAAAGATTAACATAAAGTGGCACTAACGTATACTCAGACATTGAAATGAGATGATAGTCAATAGTAGATGCCAACTGTTTTACTAAGTGTTTGAGGAAGCAAGGAAACACAATAAATGTCATCATACAATTGCACCATTCACGCAATAATTAATATCTACAGGCGATAATGTTTTCAAGCATGTCTGCACACAGCCTGTTTGGGTATTGGCCATTGGGACTAAATCAATTTACACTGAAGCAGTATGCTATAAGGAACAATAAGCAACCAGATAAACACTAATTCAGTTATTGTAGGTCAAACTGTCCATCTGCTTTGACTCAAACGGTTGCCTGTATTCTACCACTGGGAGATTGTGTTTTGCCAATGCATTTGGGAAGAAAGCAATGCACAGTAAAGCCTAGATCAGTGGTTCTCAACCTTTGTGAGCTCTGGACCACTTGCATATTTCGAACAATCCTCAAGGACCACCCCACTCCACCTGCCCACAGCAATATATTTGTTCGAATATAACTGTCTGTAATTATGCTGTGGACTATTGGTGGTCCGTGGACCACTGGTTGAGAAACAGCGGCCTAGGTCAATATCATATTCTGGGAGTTATCACAGCACCGTCTGTAGCCTGTATATCCAGTAATCTGAGATGTCACAGGCAGAAGCGGTTTCACATGTGAGACAGACGTGATCTGTGTCAGCCTGTTTCCGTCCCCAGGCGAGAGGTCATGACGGTTGACTTCATCTCCCCTCCCCTGGCCTCCAATCACTCAAACATAAATCAATACTGTTAATAACTGTTTGAGCGATGTCTAAATGGGATATCTTTGCTTGGAGCGATATTAAAAGATAACCACTTGCCAATCCCCTCACTCACTCACTCGCTCACTCACTGGAAGGAGAAACAGTAACAGTCTCAGCCCATAGGATGCGTCGTCCTTCTCAGATATTAACACACAATAACCTACCTTGTTTGTATTTGTTCAGTCGTGTTAGATGTTGGGCACACTTGGCAACTGATGTTCATTTGATTGAAAATCCACATAATAGCTCAGAAAGTAGATGACATTGCCTCATGGATATACGGTATATGATTCAATTAAGCTCTTGGCTGAAACCAGCAACAATATGAGGCTTACAGCATAAGAGGTGATGTTATTTTTTTTCTTTATCAAAGCTTGTAATAAACTCTTTAATATTCAATTGCAATATGTTACAAGGGATTTATAGTTTACGAATCTTCACAGATGACTACCCCTCATAATGTTGCCCTTCAAGGCACAATTTCAATTTAGGTCCGATCACAAAAAAATAAGCAGGCATCGTGCCCTGATGATGGTCTGCCTTGGTGGGGGGGGGGGGGGGGGGGGATAAATAAATAAAAAAAGACTCACGGTGAGAAATGATCAAGCTCTCGAAGGTCGAAGCCACCGACTGTGCGAGAGGCATCTCGGATATCATTCAAATTATCCATTAATTAGCTTTCACACAACTGCGGTAATAACCTACATGCATCGGACATCAGCTAAGGCACATTAAGTGTTTTAAAAGGTGTTTCTGTGGTCATGTGACCTCTATCTCATCTTGCTTTCATTTTCTACGGGGGTATGCATCACTGGGCTAAGCGTATTTACTCTGATAGTGCTGCCACAATGGAATTATGTGAGCTTGTAAATAGAGTTAGCAGTCAGCTGATCTGGAGCTTTTCATTACGGCGTAGAGGGCCGGCGAGAGAGAACTGCAAACTGTTTTGCTTTATGACCCGTTCTAAAACCCATTGAAATGATGGCCATAAAATAATGCCATCACTACTATGTATAAAACCTTACTGCTCACTGATGCAAGGTGATCATCTGCACGATTTGTAGGTTAACACAGGGGCAGCTATAACACTGTGAAGG
>NC_139940.1:31803399-31833399 GCF_963454915.1 Gymnoscopelus microlampas | reverse complement strand
GGCTGCTGCTAGGGAATGACCTCGTACCCCACTTCTAGGGTCACCACCCCTGATGAGAGCTGGGAAGATGCAATTAAAAGAATTTAAAAACAATGTGTAACCAGAGATACTGCTGCTTATTATCCCATGGTGCCTTACAATATCAATGACCTTAGCTTTTTCTGCTCTCTCTCTCTCCCACTGTCTATTTCTCATTTCCCTGTGTGTGTGTGTGTGTGTGTGTGTGTGTGTGTGTGTGTGTGTGTGTGTGTGTGTGTGTGTGTGTGTGTGTGTGTGTGTGTGTGTGTGTGTGTGCGTGTGCGTGCACGCACGCGCGCGCGCGCGTTCATGAGTGAGTGTGTGTGTGTGTCTCTTTCAGTATGGGATAGGGCACTTAGCCATTAAAATATCAGGGTAACCTCTCATAAAGGTGTCACATGACTGTGGAGCTGCACTTTAAATACAAGTGACTAATTGTATAACTCATTAAACCAGGGCCCCTGCTCTTCATATTCTAAATGCCTTGTTCCACTGACCTATATCTTATTATGATCGGTCTTTTTTACAAATATTAAGACATTTCTAGGGACCTTTGACACAATCATTCATGCCCACCGTTAAACCGATCAAGGAAAATCCATGAAAAATATAAAAGAAAAGGAAAAGTTAAAGCCTGATTTTAAGGTTGCAACAGCTAATCGAACTATTCGATATAATCGATTATAAAACAAAACATAATTTAATAAAATAATGGATTAATAATCAATCCCTATTCTGGGCAATGGCGTCACGCAATCGCAGCGTATATATATAATCTGTGAGCTTGTAGATCAGCTATTTTTCACAATTTTTGCACGAAAACATTGTGTGATAAAATAACGCTGTAGCGATTGATGAATTTGTTAAAGCGCTTGTCGATTCTTAAATTAATCAAAAAAGAAATCAATACAATAATCACAAAACAATTGATAATTGAAGCCCAACCTGATTTATACTCATTGGCACACCAACAAAAATAGGCGATCTACAAGCTCACAATGCGTTGCGATGTGACGCAATCTGCCATTTTTGGCGCGTGGCACCAGCAACTAATTATAAATTAAGCATTACTCTGTAAATCACTTGTTGGTTACTAAAGACTTCCCCAGAATTAGATTAATAGAGTGTTAGTAACATGTCCTATGTGCATCAGCTCTTGGAATGCACAACGTCTCGCTCTTGGTATTAAAAACGGTCGCTATCAAATTACACTTTGCTGCAAAACTCATAATTTATTTCTGCGCATTAGATATGATAGCTGGTGATACAACCCATGTCAGACATTCTTCTGCAAAATGGTGATGTGTTTATTTTTAGGAGGTACTCTCTATTTCTCTCTCTCTCTCTCTCTCTCTCACTCTCTCTCTCTCTCTTGTCACGCACGCACGCACACACGCACAGTTGTTGCGGAAGCAAATGCAATCAAAATGTCATTGCAGGAATGAAAACTAGCTGTTTAAAAATGCATCAGGAGCCTGACGTCGAATATGATTAATTCTGCTCAGGCTGTGTTAAGCAGCCGTGCTGAAAACACTACGCCGAGGCCCTAACATTCCCTGACACTCTCTTATCTTCACAGAGTCATTTCCCATTTAGCTGGTTAGCACCTCCAGATTCAAGGGAGAGAGCACAGCGCTGCCAACCTAATTGGGCAAACGAGAACACAATACCAAACTCACCTGCTTACCGCGTTTTACAGCGAGCTCACCATTTGAACCCCCGTGAGATAATTGGAGCGTCGAGAAGGACCTCTAACCGAAAGTCCATTGTGAAATATTCCGATCCGCCATTGATCTCGCGGTTGGATAGTCATAAATGCACGGAACACTTGTACAAACAGCCTGATGGTTGAAAATGTCACTCATTTTAAAGAGTGACAACTAAATTGATAAGCTCAGTGGAACGGCGGCCTGGAAACATAATGTAGATACACCTATTTCGGAATAGCTCAATAACAGATCAATAACGAAGGGTTGGGAGTGGAGTTGCTGTGCACATACTGCAAGCTCACACTTCTGTAAGGTATACGAGAGTTTAGATGAATTATGGCCTATAGACTTCACATGCATGGATCCCCATATAGATGTCAGACATACTGTATGCACGTACACACGCGGGCACACGTGCACGCGCACATGCACACACTCAGCTAGTCTATAAGTAAGAGAGCTATTAGACTGGGTTGGTTGGTAGTGGTCTGGTGCGCCTTGTCAGCACCAGGTGGATTCTGACTGTACTGACATGGACACAGGTAATCCATCATGACATCAACCCTACTCTGACGTGTGCGTGTGTGTGTGTGTGTGTGTGTGTGTGTGTGTGTGTGTGTGTGTGTGTGTGTGTGTGTGTGTGTGTGTGTGTGTGTGTGTGTGTGTGTGTGTTTGTGTGTGTGTGTGTGTGTGTGTGTGTGTGTGTGTGTGTGTGTGTGTGTGTGTGTGTGTGTGTGTGCGTGCGTGCGTGCGCGTGCGTGTGTGCGTGTGCGAGAGCGAGAGCGAGAGCGAGACAGAGAGACAGAGAGGGTATGTGTGTACCCGTGCATGCATGCATGCGTGCGTGCCAATGACACAACGAGACCAGAAGGCAAGTAACACTTAACCCCGGCCTGCCATCCAGCCCCCTTGCTGAGGCCTCTCTACCAGTCAGTCAGTCAGTCAGTCAGTCAGTCAGTCACAGGGACTGGGGAAGCTCCCAGTCCCATGCACTGACAGCAAATCCATACAGTACAAACTCACACAATCTACCATCATGACCATTTCACCACGGCGTTGTCCTGTAATCATGACAGGTGTAAAGGAGCAACGTGTCTGTCCCCCTCAGCTGCATTATGCAGCGGTTCAAATGCCCTGCCACCTCAACATATCGGCTGCTGTCACGTGAAAGACTGCGATAGAACCCAGAAATACGGTTTGATTTTTAACCCATTGAGGCCTGATGTTCCGATTCTGCAATATGTCTTCTAAATCCTAACGGTTTTCTGAAAAACGTATGTTTCTATATCAGTGGTGCTATCAGAGGAATCACCCAGCAAGTTAAAGAAATGAACCAAAAATGGGCACAAAGGGACAGCAAATGTTGAACTGCATTAGGTTCTACAGTTCAAGTATACCTTTTGCTTTTTCTACAGTACAATGAGGAGTACAGTACTCATATGCCAGTGGTATGGCTAGATACAAAGCAAAGCATATATGCTGAAATACAATATTTCCTCCTCTACATCCCTGTCTTAAAGTTAAATCCGCTTAATTTCCTGACAGATACAGACTATGATTCAAAACATACTGAGATACAGTGAAAACCTCCAAACCTTCTCACACTGGTCACAGATACTGCCAAAATTATCTCACAGAGAATATTACATTTTTAAAAGGCACGTGTATAAAATTGCTAATGGGTTTACCTTTGAACAAGACTTAAGAGTCTAAAAGGTCCTGCACAGTGCCTGGAGGCTGTAGTACCGCGCCTTACTGTAGAAAGTGGCGGCGTTTGCACAATGCACGTCTTTTTCATTCGTCATGTCACACTGTGTGATGGGCAAAAGATCAAATCCACCTTGTCAGGCTGCAGCTACGTTGAATTGAGTCTACAGTACCTGCAATATAGCAATGTTTTACCTGGAGAAAACAAAAATCAGACCACAAAGTTTGGTCTTGACAGAAAAGGACAATACTCCAAAGGGAGCTGATATTTTTACATACCATTTTCACAGAACATGTCATACAAAGCACATACGTTGTCATAAACTACATACTTTGCACACACTGTCACTTTGTCACAGGGTCTTGACCGAAAAGTCAAGTCTGAAAAGGAGAGGGTCTGAGGGAGGAGTATAAGCAGAAGAAGAGGGAGCTATACCAAGTGTATGAAACACTGAAACAGGAGTGGCAAGACGTGGAAGCTCATCAATGACATCTTTAGCCGGAACCTTTCTCAAACTGAGAAACTACCGGACATGCCTGCCTTGGGAGTGAGAACGGGTTGGCAGATGACTTAGCCCTAGTCTCAGACACAGCAGAGAAAGGAAAAGAACTACTGGCAGTAGAAATGGAGTGCTGGAGGATCGGCCTCAAGCTCGATGCTAAGAAAACAAAAGTAATGGTATTTAACACAAAATTGAACACACAATACCATTACCATTACCAACTCGAGTAAGTGCTAGAGGTAGTCGAGGACTATAATATCTTGGTGCCTGGACTGCTTCGACGGAACAGGATCTGAAAGTCCGGAGGGCACTTGCCTGGAATGCCTTGCCTGGGATGAGGAGAATGTGGAAATCTGACATGGGGAGATTATCGTGCACACTGCCAGTAGGCCAAGGAAGTAAAGCCCTGAATATTTTTTAAATATTGTGAATGTTTTTTTCTGTGTGTTTGAATATTTTCCTTATTTTGTGAATTCGTAATCTCAGATCAAGAGTGCAAGATTGACATCATCTATATGACATCATCAATATGATGCACTTCTGCAGTTCTAACAGTCTCACATTGAGTATCGTCGTAGCACTGCCATGACAAAACTGCAAAAAAATTACAAAAAAAAAATAATTAAAATGAAAAAAAGCACTATAATTAAAACGCTAGGATGTGCCTTTAAAACAGAAAACAAGTAGCCATTTTAGCCTAAGGGTGGCGCAAATGGATAGGCCAAGAAGTAACCAAAATCAGGGGGGTTCATCCTGCAATGTGCAATTATATTTCAGGGGAGAGGCATTTGGATATTTACACTATATAACGTTTCGCCCCTATTTATCATTTATTTGCAGAAATGTATAGGTTGCAAATACTAAGGGGGGAAAAAGTAGCTTTGGTTTGGGAGAAATAATCAGTCATGTAGGTTTAGCAGATGATAAAAATCAATAGTCTGGATGGAAAATTGCCTGGGAGGGCTCACAAACAGTTTGGAGATAAGCGGGAAGATTAAGCATGTGGATACTGCTGCTCTGTGTAGATTCTTCTCCACTCTGTTTTTGTTTTGCTTCTAGAGCGAGCCCACCCTGTACTGAGTACTGACCACATCAGTAGAGCTTCAACAGGACACGCACGCACGCACGCACGCACGCACGCACGCACGCACGCACGCACGCACGCACGCACGCACGCACGCACGCACGCACGCACGCACACACACACACACACACACACACACACACACACACACACACACTACATACCCACAGTTGGGTGGTTGGCGGTGTAGTCTTTAGTCAGCTCCCCTGCTTTGTATCAAACTCTTCAGGAAGCACAGGAAACAAAGATGGCCTGTTTCAGACACAGAACCTAGCTGTGGCTAGTAGATGCTATCACACGTGTGTGAGACTCCGTGCACGTGTGCGTGCGTGCGTGCGTGCGTGCGTGCGTGCGTGCGTACGTGTGTGTGTTTGTGTGTTGGTGTTGGTGTGTGTTGGTGTGTGTGCGCGTGTGCGCGTGCGTGCATTTTTATTCAAAAGGACCGAGAGAAAGAGTGTGCATGGTTGTGTGTGTGTCTAAATGTGGGCGCATGTGTGAGGTGCAACATCTCACAACATGCATGGCAAACCTCTCCTGAAGTTGATCTCGGAGATGAAGCAGTCAGAAGCTATGACTGTTAGATGTTATCAGTAAGAGAGCGGGGGAGTGTAAGGTGTAAGAGTATAACACGGCTGCTGTTGTTTGGTTACTCGCTGAGGTTTGTGTCAGAGACGTAACAGTCAAAAGCTGCCGGCCACACGCTGGCCCCAACGCTCAGAACAGGAAAGGAGCCAGAGATAAAGTTTCACGAAATATGTAGGGAGTGATTGAAGACTGTTAAACCTGAGAAAGAGAGCAGTGATGCCCCATTTATGTGGATTCAGCGGATCATACCTTTTAGCTTGTACTTTTGTAATTTTTTGTGATATGCAATCCATTTGAAGAATAAAATAAATTATAAACATTTGTGAGGCAAATATGTTCTGATTCCAGCTGAGGAGAAATGTTGATATATTCCAGGATCTGAAAGCTGTGACACAGTTTCTGGAGGGGAAAAAGACGCGGCATCAAAAGAGGAAAATAAACAAAACTGAGACAAAATTCAAACAAATTCATTTCAAATATGGCGTGTAGGAAATAAACACTAACGTGTTTAATTATTAAAAGCTCTTGCATATTCAGGATGATAATTCACAGAGTAATGCAGGGCGACTTGCAATAACAAAATGTGCATAAAGTGAATTATGTATAATAAAGTCTAGTCTTTGTATAACAAATGAACATTATTTCTTTTCTTCTGTCATGGCATCTGATTCAATTAGTGACAGAATGTAATCTTCACAAGTTTTGTTTCTGCTTAGCATTGTTTTGTTTGTTACAATACTTTGTTCTTTTCTCTGCATGGGGAGATCTGTCAGAGACATTTACATGACACGTTTCTCAGTGGAATGTTCTGAGAGCAAGCTACTGAATCCACCAAAGAACACTGGTGTCCTGTGGCTATTTATGTGCCATCAGAGTTGTCTGCAAATACCCTGTGTGTGATGTAAATACAGGATTGAGAGGATTACTTTGAATGCATGTTGCTACAGATAACAGATGACATGATTAAAAATAGCTTACTTTTTGGTGTTACTTCACCTCCAAAATGCATAGAGTATGTAATTCATGACAATCATTTCAACATTCATATTATTAACCTCATCTGCACCTCCATCGATAACACATTATGCATATTTAATGTTGTTTCTGATCATTACCTTCTCCCCCAGTTAAATAATCATGTTAATTGTAACCCACTATTTCGTAATGTTGTGCCAGATCTTTATACATTATACATACATCGTATGGAAATCTCCAACCAACTTCTGTTCTGCCCTTGCACACACACACACACACACACACACACACACACACACACCCACACACACACACACACACACACACACACACACACACACACACACACACACACACACACACACACACACACACACACACACACACACACACACACACACACACACACACACACACACACACACACACACACAAATATGCAGAAACACACTACAGTGCACTCAAACAAGCACATGCACATGATGCACACACGCACGCACGGCACGCATGCACGGCACATACGCACACACACATGCGAGTATGCACCAACTCCAGGGTTATGTCTAAAACAGCACGCCAGCGTACAGATGTAGGTTGTTATTTTTTGTGAGTGCCATCGCAAAAATAACAGCCCACTGTGAACACTTGTCTTCACTGTCCGTTTCCCACTGTTAACCTAATCTTTATGATTATTGCAATGGCTTTAGCAGCAGGCCACGTCTGTCAGCGGACAGCAGCTCCCACTGTAGGGGATATCACACACACACACACACACACGCACGCACGCACGCACGCACGCACGCACGCACGCACGCACGCACGCACACACACACACACACACACACTCAACCCTCAATCAATGGGAAGTTGAACAATTAACAGATGTTTCTGTGACATGTCATGACATTTCTCCTTTATCTCATACATTAAAGTACAGAGGACATAATGAGAAAACATGGGATATATATATATATATATATATATATATATATATATATATATATATATATATATATATATATATATATATATATAATGTGTATGTACAATTTAGCATAATCTAGAAGTTTTAAATATGAAATACAAATATCTAAATATTTCCAGAATATAAAACGCCATTTTGGTGTTATGTCTGTAAAGTGTTTTCCATATTTGTTGATGTGTTAAGGTCAAGGTGCATCTTCGGGTAGTTGGCTGCGAACACAGAAGTAGGGCGCTTATGACCTGATCTTCTTTGATATGCGTTGATGTAAAACAAAAACATTCTCCGGGGAAATCTCTGTCCATCTGTGTGTGTACGCCTGTCTGTAGTTCACGTATCTCGAGAACTGTCTGGCCGTGCCGTGCCCAGCATCGAGTCAGTCAGATAGGCGGTTGGTTGTCCAGAACCGCCAATCCATCTGCTATGCCCATATATGTATGTGCATGCCCATATATATTTTGCAAGGTGTTGTAGGTTAAGCTTGTATATCGGCTATTTGTAGATCGGCTATTTTCACAATATTTATCTGTGCAACCGAAAATGTTATGCCTCAACTCTACATTCCAAGTGCTTGTCAGGGTGGGGGGTCTATGGGCTCAATTTAGTGCCAATATTATTTTGTACTTGTAAAAAGATTTTGTATTTGTAAACAAATTTTGTATTCGTAAAAAAAATATTTGTATTCGTAAATAAAATATTTGTATTCGTAATAAAAAGATTTGTATTCATAAAAAAAAGTTTTGTATTTGTAAGTAAAAGATTTTTATTCGTAAGTGTTACGACTGGGGTCGTATGTGGGGTTATAGTTTGTTATTATGATTTGGTTCTAGTGTGGAAGAGTGTGTGCCAGAGAGGAGATGGTGTGTGTGTGTGGGAATGTATGCAAAACAGGTGTGCCATTCCCAGAAGACGATTGGTGGGGCGCTCTTCCAGGCCTGCAGTGATTGGTGGGGAGCTCACAGGAGTGCTGCCTTCCAAGTGGCTAATAGGGTGGAGGCTCCCTATATAAGAGGAGCACAGATCTCAGTGCAGCACGCAGGGGGCAGGAGCCTGTCTTCCTCTGCTTCCAACTGGCCACCACACCTTATGTTTTGTTACTTATGAGTTCTATGATTTGACCTAAGTTATGCTCAGTTAATATAAATTGATCCTGAGGTGATTGTTTTTTTGTTTATTGTTTATGATAGGAAGGTATGCTATTGTATTATTGGTTCTTTTAATAGGTAAGATATATTTCTTTTCAGTTAGTTCTTTTGGTTTGTTACTTTAGTCCTCAGTAAGTTCTACACCCCTATGACCCAAGTTTTATGTTACTCTTTTGTTATTACATTATATATTTATAAATAAACCATTGTTATATTTTGCAATTCAACCCTTTGTTTGTGTGGCTACTTGGGAGTTAGGGAAGGCAGGAACATGGGAAGGAAGCATAACCGTAAGAAAAAAATGTGTCCATAAAAAAAATACTTTTTGCTATATATATATTTTTGGTGTGTTTGTAACATATGTTAAACATGTTGTAATTGTAGAATTATATTTACAATGAACATTGTGACCAGAAAAAATAACTGTTTCTACAGATTGCAAAACTTTCTACAGATTGCAAAACTTTCTACAAGTTGCAAAACTTTTTTTTTGGCACTCTGCACGTCCGGGTCTGAACCAATCACGTGAGGCCTTTCCCACTACCCAATCGTAAAGCTCCATAGGTCTCCATGGCAACATGGTAAACAGGGTTGCCATGTTGCAACCCCAAGAGTTTTAGCTGCAACATAATTCCATTGCTCAGGAAATAAACAACGGATACAATAATATAACATTCCCTATAATCAGTAACATGTAGGTGATACCTATGTCTATCAAATATGGTTTTATTGAAAGGCAATCAAAGGCTAGATCGAGTTTAGAAAGCAAACAGGTAATGTCCGGGGGCCTCAGTGCGGCTGCAGAGTTTGATTGAGTGTGAGACTAGGACACTCATTATCCCACATGCCATATGTCAAAATGACCGGCTTCACCGGGAATCGTGCGCGTGTATTTTGCTAAGAGATTGGTTACATAGTTTAATTGATATTAATCTATTAGTGCATTAAATTTCCCCATCCACTTTAATGGGAAAATGAAAACTCGATTTCAAGTATTATTTTTTTTCAGAAACTGTAAGGGCTAGAGTTACAATACTTGGAGGGGAGGTGCATAATTTAGTCCGAAATTATATTAAAAAAAAAGTACACCAGTCTGCTTCATGGTGGCGCTATAAAAGCCCCCTTTATGTTTTGGCCTATAACTCTTGAACCGTAGGTCGTAAAATAAAAATCTTAAAATATTGGAATACAGCCAGTCCACTAGATGGCGCTCGCGTGCTGTCTTTTGGTCCTTGTGTATGATGTCACATCCAGGTCAACAGTCAGTGGATCAGTGGATTTGTCTCCATAGTGTTTACATACAGCTCATCAGACACAAGCCAACAACCTATTATTTGTAAAGGTAAAGTAACTTCTTCAACTGTGTGCTGTGTTATTATTATCTTGTTCTCTTGATGATGTTATTGCTCTTTTATATTTTACCATTTGGAAATTGCCTTTAGATTGGTTTGAGAATGCTAGCAATGCTAACTATGCTACCTGCCTGTGTACACCATAGAGTTAAAAATAATAGAGAGGGCACCGGATATCGCCTCCCGTCCACTTGCATTGAGTTGCTCACACAGCGCATGAAGCGAATTCACCCCTTCTTCCGGGTTGTAAAGTGTGATGGGCGTAGCCTATTTGGGGCCACTGTGATCCGTTCTGCGTCACAGAAGTGACGCGTTTTACGTCACAGAGGTGCGCGTCCCTGTGCGCAAGCTTGTGCGCAAGCTCGTGAGTCAAGCCCATTGGTCGAAACCGTTTTTGCTCGTACATTTGCAGTGGCCCCATCCGTTTTAAGCTGCAGTACCTATGAATGGCCAGCATGTCCATTTCGCTTCAATGCAAGCACTGGGTTCTGGGGGCTTGGTGTACACACACATAGGCTACAAGCTACAAGCTCACAATCGAGACGCGTTGTGAGCTTGTAGAGCTGCTATTTTCAAACATTGTAGTACTTTTACTTTTGGTACTTTAAGTACATTTTTATACATTTTATAGATACATTTTACTTGTAACAGAGTACTTCCACATTGCAGTATTGAGTACTTTTTCCACTACTGCCTACGATAAGGGAACATGAAGTGTAAAATGTGAATATCTATGTAGAATGTTCTCCTTCACTTTGTAGTGACTGTGCCATGGACACTTCTTATGGTGGATTGACTTGTTATATATATGAGCATAACCTTGGTTTCCCTCAGCCAGGCCAGATAAATCACTAGTAGTTCTACTGTAGGCCTAAGTTTTCTCTGCACTACTGTTGAAGTTGCATATATTTGATGAATATTTTATGAACATTTTTCATTTTCTTTGGGACATTTCATACAGTTTAGGGAGTTCTGCTCAAGTGAATTATTTATATATTTCCACACCTGACAATAATATATATACTAATAATGGGTGTGATATAGTATAGATTTTATTACGACATCATATGTGTTGCTATGACAACCCATGGTCACTACAAAGTAAAGGAGAACATTCTACATAGATATTCTGTCTATTGTAGGTAGGTGCTAAAATGACTCCTAATTCCTTTACGTTATTTACTTTCTGTTTTTTAGCGGCGCTGGCGCCGCTCTATACATAGTATAGAGCGGTCCTGCTCTATACCTGGCTTTTGCGTCAACGTTCTGATTGGTCAGACCCGTCAACAAAGTGATTGGTCAAGCTTCACGTGACACATGGCTATAAACACATTATAAACACATATCGATGACAAAGTGTATCAAAGGTGCCGCTACCTTCACACAGGGTGTGATTTTTTCTAACATAGAGAGGGATGATAATATGTTTAAACCTCTCAGAGCTGACATTGTGAATCTACATGAATTTGGCTTTATGTATTTATTTTAGCGTTGTTTAGTTTGGGAGTGTATAACAATATACACCAATTTCACATATTTTTCATTCATTATTTTTATACAAGAATCCATTTCATGTATGGGTAAGAGATGATGAAAAACAACCTTGTGTGTTCTACTACCCCCGGTAAGGAGATCTTTAATGTGTCACTAGTCTAATAGGCAGTTTGCTTCCTTATGGTAAGTTTGATGTTATTGCATTATTTCATTTCAGTTGTTGGGGACTTGACAGATACATGCAGGGACATAATTGGCCATTTTATACAATAGACAATATAGCAGATATGTTTATTCTAACCACACTACTTTATTTGATATTTTCTATTATGTCTAGCGTACCTGATTGGGCGACTAATATCTACAGACAGAGTTTAGGCTTAGTTTGGACCAATAGAGACGGACAGAAATCTAAGAAAAAAGCTTAAGAGGGCTGCAGTGTTCTTAAAGTCTGTGTAAGATACATGGTAGGAAGGTGCTCTTTGGTTAGAAAAGGGGGGAGCCTTCAAAGTTTAAAAAGCTTTCATATAAAGGCTAGCTCATCTTTGAGCAATAAAAGCCAACATGTTTCGGCCTTTATGGCCTTCTTCAGGGCATGTTCTTGATGATTGGGCATAATGTGTTCATATTATGCTGCCAACTAGTGTAATATATAGATATACAGACAGAGTTAAGGCTTTGGACTGATAGAGATCTGTTGATGTGAATACATGTTCATGTGTGCTACAGCAGTGGTTGTAAAACGTTTTCAAGTCAAGTTAATAATATTCATTCCTTTTCTCATTGTTTGTGAGTTATGTCGGTTCATGTCAAATGTAAAAGTGTCCTGTAAGTCCATATGGGCGGGGCTTCCTTGGAAGGATGACACTTTAACAAAGAAAAATCAATCAATCATATAGTGTATATTTGGCCACCCATCTGAAAAGGTTTTGAAAAACTTTCTAAAAGATCTACAGATCATGTCAATTGCTGATCTTGTAGATCTGCTATTTTCAAACGGTTGATTTATACAGGTTTGAAGTGGCTACACAGATTTTGATGCTATATTAACACAAAGTGAGAATCACAGTGTTATTGTATACTTTGTTTACAGGTTGATCAGTAAACACTGAAGGAGAGCTGTGATGGTTCTTTTCTTCATGTTGTGTTGATCTGTGATGTACAAACTGTATTCACATCAGTGTTGATTTTGACAGCAAATTTTGATTTAGTTTTAGTCACAGTCTTTTGAATAGAATTCCATATTTTAGTCATCTGAAATGTTTTTGTCTAGTTTTAGTAGACTAAATATAAGATTATAGTCGAATAAATCTACAGTTGATTTAGTCACCACCTTGAAAAAATCTCAAGCATGCATGTCCACAGTAAGGTGGACTTTTTGAACTATGAATGGAGTTTCTAGGTGAAAGTGTTTTTTTGAGGTCCCAAATTCTTCCATCGACCTCCATTATAAATCTCTGAAATGTTAAAGGAGTACAATTCTAAAACTATTAAACATTTCAAAGATTCCTTTTCAGGCAAACATGTCCACAGTAAGATGAACATTTTAAAGTTTGAATGGGGTTTCTATTCTATATATGACATTTTGAATCATTACAGTCAGTTCACCTTCTTTTGGGTCTTGAGTCGAACCAATTACTCCCGCGGAGACATCAAATTTCTTTTTTGGGCCTTTGGCCCAAAAGAGAAATTTGATGTCTCCGCGGGAGTAATTGGTTCGACTCAAGACTCTTTTGGGTCTTGAGTCTTGGGACTCAAATCCTGGGACTCAAATCCTGGAAATCAAATCCTGGAAATGGCAAATCAGCATGTGTGGGATTTGAAGGTGCAAGAGTCAGGTAAAAGTTGGAAAGATGTCCAAGTTGGATTTGAATTGGGAACCTTCCGGTTGTAATCCCTGTATCTTAACCACTGCACCACAGTGATTATTTCTGACTTTGTTCACTTGCGTGTTGTTAACTAAAAGATTAGATAAAGGTGCAGGAGTCAGGTAAAAGTTCAAAGAATGTCCTTGTTGGATTTGAACCAGCAACCTTCTGGTTATAAGCCCTGTATCTAAATCACTGCACCACTGTAATTCATCCTAATTCTGTTCACTTGCATGTTGTTCATTGAAAGGTTAGATAAAGGTGAAACAGCCACGTAAAAGTTGGAAAATATTCCTTGTTGGTTTTGAACTCAGAACCTTCTGTGTGCAAGGCCTGTATCCTATCCACTGCTCCACCATGGTTCATAGTTTCTCTGGTCTCTTGCAGGCCGTTCACTGAAAGATTAGATACAGACCACAAGAGTCAGATAAAAGTTGGGAAAATGTCGTTGTTGATTGGTAGTACTTTGTAGTGACTTTTTTTGGTCCCTAACATTCATCGAGCTCTGGACTTAGTACATTTATTTTTTCACCATTGTGTCACTACCGAAACGAAAGTTTGTCACTACCGAAACGAAAGTTAAATCCGAAAAAATCACTAAGTGTGGAGGCCAAATTCGTCCCCCCAAAAGCCTGAAATTTTCTTTTTACCGAAACGATTTTCTTTTTACCGAAACGAAAGTTTCGGTAAATTGTCCCCCCAAAAACCTGTTAGGGGTACGTTTCAGGCAATTTAGAGTTGAATGGTAGTACTTTGTAGTGACTTTTTTTTCCGTCCCTAACATTCATCGAGCTCTGGACTTAGTAAATTTTCTTTTTACCGAAACGATTTTCTTTTTACCGAAACGAAAGTTTCGGTAAATTGTCCCCCCAAAAACCTGCTAGGAGTACGTTTCAGGCAATTTAGAGTTGAATGGTAGTACTTTGTAGTGACTTTTTTTCCGTCCCTAACATTTATCGAGCTCTGGACTTAGTACATTTTCTTTATACCGAAACGATTTTCTTTTTACCGAAATCGTCCCCCCAAAAACCTGTTAGGAGTATGTTTCAGGCAATTTAGAGTTGAATGGTAGTACTTTGAAGTGACTTTTTTTTCGTCCCTAACATTCATCGAGCTCTAGACTTAGTAAATTTTCTCTTTACCGAAACGATTTTCTTTTTCGGTAAATTGTCCCCCCCAAAACCTGTTAGGAGTACGTTTCAGGCAATTTAAAGTTGATTGGTAGTGACTTTTTTTTTGGTCCCTAACATTCATCGAGCTCTGGACTTCGTAATTTTTTTTCCGTTTCGGTAGTGACACAATGGTGTCACTACCGAAACGAAAAAAAAATTGTTCCCCCAAAAACATGTTAGGAGTACGTTTCAGGCAACGTCACTCGTCACTTTTCGTCACTACCGAAACGGAAAAAAAAAATCACAAAAAAATCACTACCAATCAGCTTTAAATTGCCTGAAACGTGCTCCTAACAGGTTTTTGGGGGAACATTTTTTTTTCAGTTTTCGTCACTCGTCACTAGTCGTCACTACCGAAACGGGAAAAAAAAATCACAAAAAAATCACTACCAATCAGCTTTAAATTGCCTGAAACGTGCTCCTAACAGGTTTTTGGGGGAACATTTTTTTTTCAGTTTTCGTCACTCGTCACTAGTCGTCACTACCGAAACGGAAAAAAAAAATCACAAAAAAATCACTACCAATCAGCTTTAAATTGCCTGAAACGTGCTCCTAACAGGTTTTTGGGGGAACAATTTTTTTTCTGTTTTCGTCACTCGTCACTTTTCGTCACTACCGAAACGGAAAAAAAAAATCACTACCAATCAGCTTTAAATTGCCTGAAACGTGCTCCTAACAGGTTTTTGGGGGAACAATTTTTTTTCTGTTTTCGTCACTCGTCACTTTTCGTCACTACCGAAACGGAAAAAAAATTCACAAAAAAATCACTACCAATCAGCTTTAAATTGCCTGAAACGTGCTCCTAACAGGTTTTTGGGGGAACAATTTTTTTTCTGTTTTCGTCACTCGTCACTAGTCGTCACTACCGAAACGGAAAAAAAAAATCACAAAAAAATCACTATACCAATCAGCTTTAAATTGCCTGAAACGTGCTCCTAACAGGTTTTTGGGGGAACAATTTATTTTCTGTTTTCGTCACTCGTCACTAGTCGTCACTACCGAAACGGAAAAAAAAAATCACAAAAAAATCACTACCAATCAGCTTTAAATTGCCTGAAACGTGCTCCTAACAGGTTTTTGGGGGAACAATTTCTTTTCTGTTTTCGTCACTCGTCACTAGTCGTCACTACCGAAACGGAAAAAAAAAATCACTACCAATCAGCTTTAAATTGCCTGAAACGTGCTCCTAACAGGTTTTTGGGGGAACAATTTTTTTTCTGTTTTCGTCACTCGTCACTTTTCGTCACTACCGAAACGGAAAAAAAATTCACAAAAAAATCACTACCAATCAGCTTTAAATTGCCTGAAACGTGCTCCTAACAGGTTTTTGGGGGAACAATTTTTTTTCTGTTTTCGTCACTCGTCACTAGTCGTCACTACCGAAACGGAAAAAAAAAATCACAAAAAAATCACTATACCAATCAGCTTTAAATTGCCTGAAACGTGCTCCTAACAGGTTTTTGGGGGAACAATTTATTTTCTGTTTTCGTCACTCGTCACTAGTCGTCACTACCGAAACGGAAAAAAAAAATCACAAAAAAATCACTACCAATCAGCTTTAAATTGCCTGAAACGTGCTCCTAACAGGTTTTTGGGGGAACAATTTCTTTTCTGTTTTCGTCACTCGTCACTTTTCGTCACTACTGAAACGGAAAAAAAAAATCACAAAAAAATCACTACCAATCAGCTTTAAATTGCCTGAAACGTGCTCCTAACAGGTTTTTGGGGGAACATTTTTTTTTCTGTTTTCGTCACTCGTCACTTTTCGTCACTACCGAAACGGAAACAAAAATTCACAAAAAAAACACTACCAATCAGCTTTAAATTGCCTGAAACGTGCTCCTAACAGGTTTTTGGGGGAACATTTGTTTTTCTGTTTTCGTCACTCGTCACTTTTCGTCACTACCGAAACGGAAAAAAAAAATCACAAAAAAAGCACTACCAATCAGCTTTAAATTGCCTGAAACGTGCTCCTAACAGGTTTTTGGGGGAACATTTTTTTTTCTGTTTTCGTCACTCGTCACTTTTCGTCACTACCGAAACGGAAAAAAAAATTCACAAAAAAATCACTACCAATCAGCTTTAAATTGCCTGAAACGTGCTCCTAACAGGTTTTTGGGGGAACATTTTTTTTTCTGTTTTCGTCACTCGTCACTTTTCGTCACTACCGAAACGGAAACAAAAATTCACAAAAAAAACACTACCAATCAGCTTTAAATTGCCTGAAACGTGCTCCTAACAGGTTTTTGGGGGAACATTTGTTTTTCTGTTTTCGTCACTCGTCACTTTTCGTCACTACCGAAACGGAAAAAAAAAATCACAAAAAAAGCACTACCAATCAGCTTTAAATTGCCTGAAACGTGCTCCTAACAGGTTTTTGGGGGGACATTTTTTTCTGTTTTCGTCACTCGTCACTTTTCGTCACTACCGAAACGGAAAAAAGAATTAACAAAAAAATCACTACCAATCAGCTTTAAATTGCCTGAAACGTGCTCCTAACAGGTTAATGGGGGAACATTTTTTTTTCTGTTTTCGTCACTCGTCACTTTTCGTCACTACCGAAACGGGAAAAAAAAATCACAAAAAAATCACTACCAATCAGCTTTAAATTGCCTGAAACGTGCTCCTAACAGGTTTTTGGGGGAACATTTTTTTTTCTGTTTTCGTCACTCGTCACTTTTCATCACTACCGAAACGGAAAAAATAAATAAAAAAAAAATCACTACCAATCAGCTTTAAATTGCCTGAAACGTGCTCCTAACAGGTTTTTGGGGGAACATTTTTTTTTCTGTTTTCGTCACTCGTCACTTTTCGTCACTACCGAAACGGAAAAAAAAAATCACAAAAAAATCACTACCAATCAGCTTTAAATTGCCTGAAACGTGCTCCTAACAGGTTTTTGGGGGAACAATTTTTTTTCTGTTTTCGTCAACGTCACTTTTCGTCACTACCGAAACGGGAAAAAAAATTCACAAAAAAATCACTACCAATCAGCTTTAAATTGCCTGAAACGTGCTCCTAACAGGTTTTTGGGGAAACAATTTTTTTTCTGTTTTCGTCACTCGTCACTTTTCATCACTACCGAAACGGAAAAAATAAATAAAAAAAAAATCACTACCAATCAGCTTTAAATTGCCTGAAACGTGCTCCTAACAGGTTTTTGGGGGAACATTTTTTTTTCTGTTTTCGTCACTCGTCACTTTTCGTCACTACCGAAACGGAAAAAAAAATTCACAAAAAAATCACTACCAATCAGCTTTAAATTGCCTGAAACGTGCTCCTAACAGGTTTTTGGGGGAACATTTTTTTTTCTGTTTTCGTCAACGTCACTTTTCGTCACTACCGAAACGGGAAAAAAAATTCACAAAAAAATCACTACCAATCAGCTTTAAATTGCCTGAAACGTGCTCCTAACAGGTTTTTGGGGAAACAATTTTTTTTCTGTTTTCGTCACTCGTCACTAGTCGTCACTACCGAAACGAGAAAAAAAATCACAAAAAAATCACTACCAATCAGCTTTAAATTGCCTGAAACATCAAATTGCGGAGACATCAAATTTCTCTTTTGGGCCTTGAGTCCCAAGACTCAAGGCCCAAAAGAGAAATTTGATGTCTCCGCGGGAGTAATTGGTTCGACTCAAGACCCAAAAGAAGGTGAACTGACTGTAATGATTCAAAATGTCATATATAGAATAGAAACCCCATTCAAACTTTAAAATGTTCATCTTACTTTGGACATGTTTGCCTGAAAAGGAATCTTTGAAATGTTTAATAGTTTTAGAATTGTACTCCTTTAAAATTTCAGAGATTTATAATGGAGGTCGATGGAAGAATTTGGGACCTAAAAAAAACACAAAAAAACACTTTCACCTAGAAACTCCATTCATAGTTCAAAAAATCGACCTTACTGTGGACATGCATGCTTGAGATTTTTTCTTTGAAATCATTTGTAGTTTGGGAGATATTTAACTTTAAGCGCCCCATGCATTGTGGATGCAGCAAAGGAAAACGAGTACAGGCTACTAATCCTACATACTTACTGCTAGTAACCCCATTCATACTTTAAAATGTTCATCTTACTGTGGACATGTTTGCCTGAAAAGGAATCTTTGAAATGTTTAATAGTTTTAGAATTGTACTCCTTTAAAAGTTCAGAGATTTATAATGGAGGTCGATGGAAGAATTTGGGACATAAAAAAAACATTAAAAAAACACTTTCACCTAGAAACTCCATTCACAGTTCAAAAATTCCACCTTACTGTGGACATGCATGCTTGAGATTTTTTCCAAAAGATTATGAAAATACAATATGATAATTGACTGTACTTTTACTAAATATTTGTCCCTTAGATCTGGTGCAACGTGAATATGGTCAAAGTCTTTCCAAAATAGAATTAAAATTTCACACAATTTCCAATTCTGAATTTGAACCAATTCGGTAGAATGGCTCATATAGGGTTGAAGTGGGTAATGTATCTTTTGTAATAATAATGACAATCTACAAAGTAACTATTAACTAAAGTTTTCAAATAATTGTAATGGAGTAAAAGTATAATATTTGCCTCTGAGATGTAGTACAGTAGAAGTAAAAGTACTGCAAATTGGAAATACTTGGTGAAAATAGCATATCTACAAGCTCACAACGCCTCACAACGCAATGCGTTGTTGAGCTTGTAGATCGGCTATGTTCACCTTTTGACAATTTGACCAGTTAGTATATATAGTTTAGTTTGTTTTTTAAATGTCCTTAAATTATCACAACATTTCAGGTAAACATACAACAGGACAAAGGTGAAAAAGGTCAGCAGGGCACCCCAGGGAGTTGAACCCCGTCCCGCTAAAGCAGGAGCACCATACTACCAGCGCCTTTTGCTTTTTGACACCATGTCCTTACCTGCATGTGAATCAGTGTTGATCCAGTAAAAAGCAAGTCATTTTATCTTTAGTTGCGCTCGGGTGTTGCCTCTGAAAATAGCCGATCTACAAGCTCACAACGTGTCGCAATGCGACGCGTTGTGAGCTTGTAGATCGGCTATTTTCAGCATGCAACCAGGTGTGAAATCAGCCATTACGACACCATCAAGGTGGTGACTAAATCAACTGTAGATTTATTCGACTATAATCTTATATTTAGTCTACTAAAACTAGACAAAAACATTTCAGATGACTAAAATATGGAATTCTATTCAAAAGACTGTGACTAAAACTAAATCAAAATTTGCTGTCAAAATCAACACTGATGTGAATACAGTGGTAGCACTTTACAATAATGACCCGTTATAAAGCATTTATAAACGTTTATAAGTAGTTTGTAGACTATTAACAAATCATTAACAACCTGTTTGTTGACATTCGTAAATGATTACTAAAACCTTTATAACTACAGTTACAAATCATTTGTAAAGTATTAGTAAGTAGTGAACTATTCATGAATAAGCCATTTATATACATCTGTAAAAGATTATTAAATCATTTGTAACGACCCATTCTAAAGCATTTATAAACGTTTATAAGCAGTTTGTAGACTATTAACAAATCATTAACAACCTGTTTATTGACATTTGTAAATGATTTCTAAAACCTTTATAACTACAGTTACAAATCATCTATAAAGGTATTAGTAACTATTCATGAATAAGCCATGTATAATACATCTGTAAATGATTATTAAATAATTTGTAACTGATGTTACATAATATATACAAGCTATTGGTAGCTTGTTCATGTTTAACATATGCTTTGTTAAACATTCCTAAAGTATCTATAAATCCTTAGTACATGTTATTATGTGCCCTATAGTAAAGTGAAGACAGTTCATCATTTACAACTGTCTGTTAATGTGTTTGTTCATGTTTAACATGCTTTGTAAAACATTCCTAAAATATCTATAAATCCTTTGTACATGTTATTATGTGCCCTACAGTAAAGTGAAGACAGTTCATCATTTATGACTGTCTGTTAATGTGGACTTTCTCCTTACCTGTTGCAAACTACCTGGCTTTCATGAATGCAGACACCAAACAATTACTAGAATTATCATTCATGTTAAGCAAATGATGCGTAAGACATTCGTAAAGAGTATGTAAACCAATTGCAGACGTTATCATGAGCCTGAGCCTAGTTGCTTCTTTTGGGCTTGTTTTCATAGACCTGTCCGCTTGTTTCTTTTGCAAAATCTGGCAACACACTGATTACCTGCATTACACCTGCAGTAGCCTACTAGGGAGGAAGTGAACAGTGATGCAGTTGCAGACTGGACAGAAATATGTCTAATTCATGTTTTATGTGTTTTAACTGTCTTGTTGCAGGTGATCGAGGTAACATAAAATGGCTAATCTTACACACATGAAGTAGCATTATGACTAGGGGGTATTTTGATGGTGGCTGTTTGTATCCACAATGTTTGTTTTGATGTGTAGGCTAGTAATGTCCTCCATGCTTAGCAGTTTAGCTTAGCAGCTAAAGCTAACTTGCACTGGGAGGTGGTGACTGCAGAGGCTCCAAGCTGCTACTCTGTGATTCTGTTGTGATTAATTTCTTTGTTTAAATGTCAGTGTGTGTGCTGTGGCCAAGAGTTGCTACATTTTATATCTTAATAAATTGTTGTATACTTGTATACTATATAACGTTACTTTTGCCACTTTTTGATGTCACATGTTTTACTAATCACTGTTAAACATGAAATAATAATGCATAGTCTTCACTTTACAACAAGGCCCATGATAACGTTAGCAAATGGTCAACACACTCTTTACGAATGTCTTACGAATCATATATTAAACATGAAAGATAGTTCTAGTAATTGTTTGGCATCTGCATTCATGAAAGCCAGGTAGTTTGCAACAGGTAAGGAGAAAGTCACATTAACAGACAGTTGTAAATTATGAACTGTCTTCACTTTACTATAGGGCACATAATAACATGTACTAAGGATTTATAGATATTTTACTCTACTCAGAGTCATAAGTTTACAAAATGTACTAAAGTACAGTGAACGTCTGTGCGGTTTGTCTTCATCACTGAAAATAACGTACATGGAAACTGATATAAAACTGCTGTCATGTGCAGTTGGGGTGAAGAAACACAACCATTTCACTCCTAATAATACCTATTTGATTTGACATCCTGACTTGCTGCTGTAGCTGAGGCTTGAACCTGTTACCTGCGGCTCACTAGTCAGTGACTCTATCCATTCACCTACAGCTGTTTCCTTGGAACCTGTGGTTTTGAAACGTTTTGTTGTCAACCCCCCAAATTGACATGTATTTGGGCAGTGGACCCCAATGTGAAAAGATGTAGTGTCAGGGCCCCCCATGAAAAAGATTTATATTTATGCTGTAACACATTTTTTTTAAAGTTATTTGTCTTGTTTGTTGTTCAAGTCAAAGCACCAGGAAGGCTGTACTTGTCAGCCATCTGTTAGCTCAATGGGTTGAGACGCAGTATTCATGATCCAGAGGCCATGAGTTCAAATCCCATTGATGTCTTTCCTATGATTCTTTCCTTTGCAGACTGGCTTCCAGAAGATCAACTGAAAATTACCAGGAAGGCTGTACTTGTCAGCCATCTGTTAGCTCAATGGGTTGAGACGCAGTATTCATGATCCAGAGGCCATGAGTTCAAATCCCATTGATGTCTTTCCTATGATTCTTTCCTTTGCAGACTGGCTTCCAGAAGATCAACTGAAAACTACCAGGAAGGCTGTACTTGTCAGCCATCTGTTAGCTCAATGGGTTGAGACGCAGTATTCATGATCCAGAGGCCATGAGTTCAAATCCCATTGATGTCTTTCCTATGAATCTTTCCTTTGCAGACTGGCTTCCAGAAGATCAACTGAAAACTACCAGGAAGGCTGTACTTGTCAGCCATCTGTTAGCTCAATGGGTTGAGACGCAGTATACATGATCCAGAGGCCATGAGTTCAAATCCCACTGGTGTCTTTACTGTGATGCTTTCCTTTGCAGACTAACTTCTAGAAAAACAAGTTAAAACCACCAGGAAACATGTAACTCTCAGCCAACAGCTTAGCTCAACTGGTAGAGCGTCTGTCCAATAACATGACTTGACTTGAGTGGGTTCGATTCCCACTCGAGTCAGTGTCCCCGGTAACTTGGGGCAACGGGAAAATTGACTGATATCCTTAGTGATGCTTCCCTTTGCAGACTAACTTCTAGAAAAACAAGTTAAAACCACCAGAAAACCTGTAACTCTCAGCCAACAGCATAGCTCAACTGGTAGAGCGTCTGTCCAATAACATGACTTGACTTGACTTGAGCGGGTTCGATTCCCACTCGAGTCAAGTGTCCCCGGTAACTTGGGGCAACCGATACATTGACTGATATCCTTAGTGATGCTTCCCTTTGCAGACTAACTTCTAGAAAAACAAGTTAAAACCACCAGGAAACCTGTAACTCTCAGCCAACAGCATAGCTCAACTGGTAGAGCGTCTGTCCAATAACATGACTTGACTTGACTTGAGTGGGTTCGATTCTCACTCGAGTCAAGTGTCCCCGGTATCTTGGGGCAACGGATAAATTGACTGATATCCTTAGTGATGCTTCCCTTTGCAGACTAACTTCTAGAAAACAAGTTAAAACCACCAGGAAACCTGTAACTCTCGGCCAACAGCATAGCTCGACTGGTAGAGCGTCTGTCCAATAACATGACTTGACTTGACTTGAGTGGGTTCGATTCCCACTCGAGTCAAGTGTCCCAGGTAACTTGGGGCATCGGATAAATTGACTGATATCCGTAGAATAACTTGTAGGAGTGTCCTGGTTCAAATCCAGTCACCACCTTAGTAACTGAAACCGAATCTGGCCAATTCGGTCTCAGTTACTAAGGTGGTGACTGGATTTGAACCAGGACACTCCTACAAGTTATTCTACGGATATCAGTCAATTTATCCGCTGCTCCAATTTACCGGGGACTTGACGTTAGTGGGAATCGAACCCAGGGCCGCTCGGTTCTGGGTTGAACTGGATTTGAACCAGCACACTCCTACAAGTTATTCTACGGATATCAGTCAATTTATCCGATGCCCCAAGTTACCTGGGACACTTGACTCGAGTGGGAATCGAACCCACTCAAGTCAAGTCAAGTCATGTTATTGGACAGACGTTCTACCAGTCGAGCTATGCTGTTGGCCGAGAGTTACAGGTTTCCTGGTGGTTTTAACTTGTTTTTCTAGAAGTTAGTCTGCAAAGGGAAGCATCACTAAGGATATCAGTCAATTTTCCCGTTGCCCCAAGTTACCGGGGACACTTGACTCGAGTGGGAATCGAACCCACTCAAGTCAAGTCAAGTCATGTTATTGGACAGACGCTCTACCAGTTGAGCTAAGCTGTTGGCTGAGAGTTACAGGTTTCCTGGTGGTTTTAACTTGTTTTTCTAGAAGTTAGTCTGCAAAGGAAAGCATCACAGTAAAGACACCAGTGGGATTTGAACTCATGGCCTCTGGATCATGTATACTGCGTCTCAACCCATTGAGCTAACAGATGGCTGACAAGTACAGCCTTCCTGGTAGTTTTCAGTTGATCTTCTGGAAGCCAGTCTGCAAAGGAAAGAATCATAGGAAAGACATCAATGGGATTTGAACTCATGGCCTCTGGATCATGAATATTGCGTCTCAACCCATTGAGCTAACAGATGGCTGACAAGTACAGCCTTCCTGGTAGTTTTCAGTTGATCTTCTGGAAGCCAGTCTGCAAAGGAAAGAATCATAGGAAAGACATCAATGGGATTTGAACTCATGGCCTCTGGATCATGAATACTGCGTCTCAACCCATTGAGCTAACAGATGGCTGACAAGTACAGCCTTCCTGGTAGTTTTCAGTTGATCTTCTGGAAGCCAGTCTGCAAAGGAAAGAATCATAGGAAAGACATCAATGGGATTTGAACTCATGGCCTCTGGATCATGAATACTGCGTCTCAACCCATTGAGCTAACAGATGGCTGACAAGTACAGCCTTCCTGGTGCTTTGACTTGAACAACAAACAAGACAAATAACTTTAAAAAAAATGTGTTACAGCATAAATATAAATCTTTTTCATGGGGGGGCCTGACACTACATCTTTTCACATTGGGGTCCACTGCCCAAATACATGTCAATTTGGGGGGTTCACAACAAAACGTTTCAAAACCACAGGTTCCAAGGAAACAGCTGTAGGTGAATGGATAGAGTCACTGACTAGTGAGCCGCAGGTAACAAGTTCAAGCCTCAGCTACAGCAGCAAGTCAGGATGTCAAATCAAATAGGTATTATTAGGAGTGAAATGGTTGTGTTTCTTCACCCCAACTGCACATGACAGCAGTTTTATATCAGTTTCCATGTACGTTATTTTCAGTGATGAAGACAAACCGCACAGACGTTCACTGTACTTTAGTACATTTTGTAAACTTATGACTCTGAGTAGAGTAAAATATCTATAAATCCTTAGTACATGTTATTATGTGCCCTATAGTAAAGTGAAGACAGTTCATCATTTACAACTGTCTGTTAATGTGACTTTCTCCTTACCTGTTGCAAATTACCTGGCTTTCATGAATGCAGATGCCAAACAATTACTAGAACTATCTTTCATGTTTAATATATGATTCGTAAGACATTCGTAAAGAGTGTGTTGACCATTTGCTAACGTTATCATGGGCCTTGTTGTAAAGTGAAGACTATGCATTATTATTTCATGTTTAACAGTGATTAGTAAAACATGTGACATCAAAAAGTGGCAAAAGTAACGTTATATAGTATACAAGTATACAACAATTTATTAAGTAACTCTTGGCCACAGCACACACACTGACATTTAAACAAAGAAATTAATCACAACAGAATCACAGAGTAGCAGCTTGGAGCCTCTGCAGTCACCACCTCCCAGTGCAAGTTAGCTTTAGCTGCTAAGCTAAACTGCTAAGCATGGAGGACATTACTAGCCTACACATCAAAACAAACATTGTGGATACAAACAGCCACCATCAAAATACCCCCTAGTCATAATGCTACTTCATGTGTGTAAGATTAGCCATTTTATGTTACCTCGATCACCTGCAACAAGACAGTTAAAACACATAAAACATGAATTAGACATATTTCTGTCCAGTCTGCAACTGCATCACTGTTCACTTCCTCCCTAGTAGGCTACTGCAGGTGTAATGCAGGTAATCAGTGTGTTGCCAGATTTTGCAAAAGAAACAAGCGGACAGGTCTATAAAAACAAGCCCAAAAGAAGCAACTAGGCTCAGGCTCATGATAACGTCTGCAATTGGTTTACATACTCTTTACGAATGTCTTACGCATCATTTGCTTAACATGAATGATAATTCTAGTAATTGTTTGGTGTCTGCATTCATGAAAGCCAGGTAGTTTGCAACAGGTAAGGAGAAAGTCCACATTAACAGACAGTCATAAATGATGAACTGTCTTCACTTTACTGTAGGGCACATAATAACATGTACAAAGGATTTATAGATATTTTAGGAATGTTTTACAAAGCATGTTAAACATGAACAAACACATTAACAGACAGTTGTAAATGATGAACTGTCTTCACTTTACTATAGGGCACATAATAACATGTACTAAGGATTTATAGATACTTTAGGAATGTTTAACAAAGCATATGTTAAACATGAACAAGCTACCAATAGCTTGTATATATTATGTAACATCAGTTACAAATGATTTAATAATCATTTACAGATGTATTATACATGGCTTATTCATGAATAGTTACTAATACCTTTATAGATGATTTGTAACTGTAGTTATAAAGGTTTTAGAAATCATTTACAAATGTCAATAAACAGGTTGTTAATGATTTGTTAATAGTCTACAAACTGCTTATAAACGTTTATAAATGCTTTAGAATGGGTCGTTACAAATGATTTAATAATCTTTTACAGATGTATATAAATGGCTTATTCATGAATAGTTCACTACTTACTAATACTTTACAAATGATTTGTAACTGTAGTTATAAAGGTTTTAGTAATCATTTACGAATGTCAACAAACAGGTTGTTAATGATTTGTTAATAGTCTACAAACTACTTATAAACGTTTATAAATGCTTTATAACGGGTCATTATTGTAAAGTGCTACCAATACAGTTTGTACATCACAGATCAACAGAACATGAAGAAAAGAACCATCACAGCTCTCCTTCAGTGTTTACTGATCAACCTGTAATCAAAGTATACAATAACACTGTGATTCTCACTTTGTGTTAATATAGCATCAAAATCTGTGTAGCCACTTCAAACCTGTATAAATCAACCGTTTGAAAATAGCAGATCTACAAGATCAGCAATTGACATGATCTGTAGATCTTTTAGAAAGTTTTTCAAAACCTTTTCAGATGGGTGGCCAAATATACACTATATGATTGATTGATTTTTCTTTGTTAAAGTGTCATCCTTCCAAGGAAGCCCCGCCCATATGGACTTACAGGACACTTTTACATTTGACATGAACCGACATAACTCACAAACAATGAGAAAAGGAATGAATATTATTAACTTGACTTGAAAACGTTTTACAACCACTGCTGTAGCACACATGAACATGTATTCACATCAACAGATCTCTATCAGTCCAAAGCCTTAACTCTGTCTGTATATCTATATATTACACTAGTTGGCCGCATAATATGAACACATTATGCCCAATCATCAAGAACATGCCCTGAAGAAGGCCATAAAGGCCGAAACATGTTGGCTTTTATTGCTCAAAGATGAGCTAGCCTTTATATGAAAGCTTTTTAAACTTTGAAGGCTCCCCCCTTTTCTAACCAAAGAGCACCTTCCTACCATGTATCTTACACAGACTTTAAGAACACTGCAGCCCTCTTAAGCTTTTTTCTTAGATTTCTGTCCGTCTCTATTGGTCCAAACTAAGCCTAAACTCTGTCTGTAGATATTAGTCGCCCAATCAGGTACGCTAGACATAATAGAAAATATCAAATAAAGTAGTGTGGTTAGAATAAACATATCTGCTATATTGTCTATTGTATAAAATGGCCAATTATGTCCCTGCATGTATCTGTCAAGTCCCCAACAACTGAAATGAAATAATGCAATAACATCAAACTTACCATAAGGAAGCAAACTGCCTATTAGACTAGTGACACATTAAAGATCTCCTTACCGGGGGTAGTAGAACACACAAGGTTGTTTTTCATCATCTCTTACCCATACATGAAATGGATTCTTGTATAAAAATAATGAATGAAAAATATGTGAAATCGGTGTATATTGTTATACACTCCCAAACTAAACAACGCTAAAATAAATACATAAAGCCAAATTCATGTAGATTCACAATGTCAGCTCTGAGAGGTTTAAACATATTATCATCCCTCTCTATGTTAGAAAAAATCACACCCTGTGTGAAGGTAGCGGCGCCTTTGATACACTTTGTCATCGATATGTGTTTATAATGTGTTTATAGCCATGTGTCACGTGAAGCTTGACCAATCACGTTGTTGACGGGTCTGACCAATCAGAACGTTGACGCAAAAGCCAGGTATAGAGCAGGACCGCTCTATACGGCGCCAGCGCCGCTAAAAAACAGAAAGTAAATAACGTAAAGGAATTAGGAGTCATTTTAGCACCTACCTACAATAGACAGAATATCTATGTAGAATGTTCTCCTTTACTTTGTAGTGACCATGGGTTGTCATAGCAACACATATGATGTCGTAATAAAATCTATACTATATCACACCCATTATTAGTATATTATTGTCAGGTGTGGAAATATATAAATAATTCACTTGAGCAGAACTCCCTAAACTGTATGAAATGTCCCAAAGAAAATGAAAAATGTTCATAAAATATTCATCAAATATATGCAACTTCAACAGTAGTGCAGAGAAAACGTAGGCCTACAGTAGAACTACTAGTGATTTATCTGGCCTGGCTGAGGGAAACCAAGGTTATGCTCATATATATAACAAGTCAATCCACCATAAGAAGTGTCCATGGCACAGTCACTACAAAGTGAAGGAGAACATTCTACATAGATATTCACATTTTACACTTCATGTTCCCTTATCGTAGGCAGTAGTGGAAAAAGTACTCAATACTGCAATGTGGAAGTACTCTGTTACAAGTAAAATGTATCTATAAAATGTATAAAATGTACTTAAAGTACCAAAAGTAAAAGTACTACAATGTTTGAAAATAGCAGATCTACAAGCTCACAACGCGTCTCGATTGTGAGCTTGTAGCTTGTAGCCTATGTGTAGCATAGTTAGCATTGCTAGCATTCTCAAACCAATCTAAAGGCAATTTCCAAATGGTAAAATATAAAAGAGCAATAACATCATCAAGAGAACAAGATAATAATAACACAGCACACAGTTAGTAGAAGTAACTTTACCTTTACAAATAATAGGTTGTTGGCTTGTGTCTGATGAGCTGTAAGTAAACACTATGGAGACAAATCCACTGATCCACTGACTGTTGACCTGGATGTGACATCATACACAAGGACCAAAAGACAGCACGCGAGCGCCATCTAGTGGACTGGCTGTATTTCAATATTTAACAGTGGTTTATAACATAGATCCTACTATAATTCTAGTAACCTCTGTAGTGGTAGGTGAAGCTACCCGGTTCTCCTCACTGGCTGGACCAATTGCTCTGATTTTGCACACAGCCATTGACCATTACCATCTGAACTTAACTGTGAAGCCAGTTTTTCAATTTCATCAAATCTCAGCTTCTTATTAGCGTTTATGTGTCAAACAATGTCGCCTCCCGGGTTGCCAGATCATGTGCGCATATCCCCCCACGGATGCGTCGACCGGGTATGGTCTAGTATATATAAAGGATAGATGGCTCAAGGGGGCGTCGCAAGCGCAGCTCAACCGCGGCCATCTTGGGACGGTCATTCATAACATTATGTCTATGGTGCATATACTTTGAAATAACCATAGCGTGCTCAATTTTCATCCGATTTTCAAACGGTTTGGTGTTTTGTAAACACCAAAGATGTAGTTATGATACCGCATACTCATAATTATAATCATGTTTTTTTTTTTTAATAAAATTAAGTATGCGGTATCATAACTACATCTTTGGTTTTTACAAAACACCAAACCGTTTGAAAATCGGATGAAAATTGAGCACGCTATGGTTAATTCAAAGTACATGCACCATAGACATAATGTTATGAATGACCGTCGCAAGATGGCCGCCATGTGGCAGCGTCGTACTCCATTGGCCAGCAGCGCGGGTGAGTCATCTAGTGTTTATATATATCTATGGTTTATAACATAGACATATAAAGGGAGACGCCTCCTTCGGCTCTGAAGCGTTCGTATCTCGGGCGCGCTTCACAGATGGGGGGCGTTTGGTAGGCCAATCAGTGGCAGGTGGGGCGGGTCTTTTCTTAAGAGGCGGAA
>NC_139940.1:31730899-31795899 GCF_963454915.1 Gymnoscopelus microlampas | reverse complement strand
ATATGCTGGAGTCACAACCAAAACACACTGAAACGCCCTCGCGCCAGCCCTGTTCACACTAGAAACACTTTGAAACTGTGTTCTTCAACCGTTGTTCAACCACAATGGTTCTTCAGGCTGTTTTGATTGTCTGAATAGCCGTTGCCCGATAAGTACTCACCCTCTGTATAAACACACACAATACCCTAATTCCCTGCATTAGGAGCTCAGTTTGAATACCGTGCAATGAAAGATTGTCATTGTCATTCTTACGTTATTGATATGACCGGGAACAGATGACTTTGGATTGTAGATGAGTAAATATCTCCTGAGGCTGTTAATAAAACATCTAGTATGATCAGATATAGACATTTTCTAATGGATTGGATTTCAATCCATTTATCCAGTTTTGTTTAGTCATTACTATTACTATTAGTCAGAATACTCAGAAGTGTAAACAGAACGTGGTACAGTAAGACATTAAGGCTATTAAGGATAACACAAAATTGTGGTCCTATGCATTCAATTAATCAACATAGCATAAAAAATAACACAATGATAATGAAAAATGTCATTAACAAATACAGACACTATTGTGTACTGTACAACGGAGAAAAAGGAAAAACGTAACACCTCCTTTCAATGGGAATTTATATTTACCTCCCCTTGTGGTCTCCTGATAGATGTTTTTTTGATGTTGGTCTGAGGAAGATTGAATGTTTGAAGCACGTTTTTATTTTTTTGCAGTAAGGTAGCTTGGAGTCTTATTATATTGTTGTTTTTCTCCACTGTACAGTACCTACCAAAACGATAGACAGGCGTGCAGATAATATCTTCAAATTATGATTTAGTCAAATTTTTTATCCAACATTAGTCGCATAGAACTACTATGACAAAACTATTATTTTATAGTGTCATAGATGCCTGATTATGGATCCCACCAACGCTCCAGGATATAGACCCGCCTTACCTGTCTGATTGGCTCCCTGGCAGGCATAGTTTTACTGAGGTTAGGGTTAGGGTTAAGGTTAGGTTCAGGCATAGTCTTACTGAGGTTAGGGTCAGGGGTTAGGGTTAGGTTTAGGCATAGTTTTACTGAGGTTAGGGTTAGGGTTAAGGTTAGGTATAGGCATAGTTGCAAAAACGACAATTGTCAATCACAGCGACTACTGACCAATCACAGCGGGTTTGCCAAGAGCTGGCGTGGGATCCACAATACCGCGTCATAGATGACCTCACAGATATAGGTTCTTGGGCTTCAACTGTAACTTTGCCTTGTTCAGTGTTGGTTGAACATCTATACACAGTTATAAAACTCAAGTGGAAATGGCACCATTGACAGAATCCTTAGACTCAAGGTAGTGGTTTCTCAAAGCCCTGATCTGACAAATTGTACCACCCGCCATAATCCAAAATCTAAAAAAAAGAAGAAGAAGAAGAAGAAAAAACAACTCTGACTCGGACCACAAGAAGATATCAAGACAAAAACATTAATCTTGTCACAGTAAAAGCATCTCCAACATATCCTGTTTTACAGCAACTATAGAAAAATGGCTGTTCATTTAAAGCTGCCCATTGGATCAAATGTGTTTTTAAGGGGCTTCACCTGTCCCATATGTTAATTAAAACTGCGGGAGCACTTTTAGTAACTGGGCAAATTCAAGTGAGACAACAACATTTCAATAGTTATTAGCTTTTTCAGGTTGAGGGGCGAGTTTTTCTTTCTCTCTTTTCCTCTGTAGTACATCTCTGAACTTTTTTGTGTTGGGTGATAAACACAGGAGGGGAGTGTTCTTGCCTCCATATTTATATCAGTGCCTGGAACCCAACGAACCACACTGGCTATCTGGGAACAAATGAAGAGAGGGGGCTTCATGATTAATGAAGTGGCCCAAGATAGCAAACTGACTCTGATAACAGTTTCTTTCACAAATAATAAATTACAAACTTAAAATTCCACTGGAAAAAAAAAGAAGAACACGAGGGATGAGGGACCAAGGGGGAGGGGTAGGGAGAGACAGAGAAGAAAAATTGTAAAAATGCAAAGAAAAAGAGAGAGGAAAGAATAAATACAACATAAACACAAACTGGATATTTGTTATTTTCCTACCATCATCCCCCCCACCCCCCCACCCCCCTCTCTCTCCTCTCTCTCTCTCTCTCTCTCTCTCTCTCTCTCTCTCTCTCTCTCTCTCTCTCTCTCTCTCTCTCTCTCTCCCTCCCTCTCTCTCTCTCTCTCTATCTCCTTGTAACTTGTCCTTCTATTTTTATTTCTAAAGGGGATTTTGTGATTCAGAGTAGATATAGGTGGTCCATACTCATGTATGATCAGTGTACAGTATGGACCACCCCCCACCCCAGCACCTGATCTGGAAACTGGGATGCTTTAAGGAGGAGATGGACTGAGAAAAGAGACGACCAAATGAGAAAACACAACGGCAAGTGAACGGAAGAGACGGAGAGAGAGAGAGAGAGAGAGAGAGAGAGAGAGAGAGAGAGTACAGAGTAGTAAGAATGAAAGGGAGAAAGAGAGAAATAGTGAGAGAGAGAAGTGGGGTAAGGAGAGATGGCGTAAAAAGAAGCGCTAACTGCTTAGCGGTGTCACCTTAGGCCTCAGGTCCCGGGCCCCTGCAGCCGCCAACACAGCAAGCGAGCAGAGGAAGCGGTGCAACCCGGAGAAACCTTGGAGGTAATTAATCATTTTACCATGAGGCCTGTCAGGATACTACCCATGTTCCCTGCTCTCTCCCTTTGCTGATATCCCTGTCAATTACATGTCCAGATGAGTAGACAGCCTCTCATGCTTTGTCCGCCCCTCTCTCACTCCCTCTAGCTCTCTCTCTCTCTCTCTCTCTCTCTCTCTCTAGCACTGTCTGGCATGCCATCTGCAATTGTTTAAAAAATGTTACTTTGAACCCGTCTCAGGTCAGCATTCTTGACTGCTGCGTTTTCTGCGCAGTTTCAGATTGCTGTTTTTAGGAAGTAGGTGTGAAACGATTTGGCTGTGAAAACATCAGCAGCCATTTAGAACATGTAGAAACACACACAAAGACTTTTGTATCCATCCATCTATCTATCTATCTATCTATCTATCTATCTATCTATCTATCTATCTATCTATCTATCTATCTATCTATTGTTGATAGACTGTACATACTCATTATATTCATATTCACTTGTTGATAGGTCTTCAACGTTTTCAGGCCAAGGACCCACTAGCTGAGAGATAGATGAAGCAGGGACCCCCTCTATATTGTATGAAATTGTGTTTCAGATTAAAACGTTTTCCCCTCTACACCTATACCTCTTTGCCAAAAATAGCAGATCTACAAGCTCACAACGCCTCGCAAAGTTCTCCTCAGAAAAGGGATGCTAGGGTTGAAGTGGTTAAGGTATAAAAAAAAACATATCACACAAAGATTTGGCGGCCCCCCTGTAGTAACTCTGAGGACCCCCTAGGGGTCCCGGACCCCCTGTTGAAGGGGCTGTACATAATGATATCATCCTAACTGTTGATGGCCAGTTGTCACCGTGCTTACACTATAGTAGTCTCATATGCACTGTTGATCGAATATATATCCATGAAATTGGTATTGAGTTGTTTTTGGGAGGAATGTTTTAGTATCACATCATATCAATATGTTTTTATCTGAAGCACATCTACGGGAACAGACTTCTCTCTCAGCTGTTCCAGTGCTTTTGTTTCATGAGCTCAGCCCCCAAGTCCTTAACAGGCCTTTCCAGTGCTGTGCCGTGACCCAGAGGTCCTGGTGGTCCCCACTGGTGGTCCCCCAACTCCTAATTACCACTAACAGACCCATTTAAAACATGCCTGTGTCCATACTGCTCTCCTTTACACTTTCACTGCTTTACTCTCTCTCTCTCTCTCTCTCTCTCTCTCTCTCTCTCTCTCTCTCTCTCTCTCTCTCTCTCTCTCTCTCTCTCTCTCTCTCTCTCTCTCTCTCTCTCTCTCAAGCATGCACACGCATGCTCGTTCAAACATTTCTTCCTCTCTCTCCTCTTTCTCCAACAAGTTCCTTGTTTCTTCTCCCTGCTCCCTTCCATCCATCCATCACTACCGCCCGCCATCTTTCCCTCCATCGTTCCCCCTCTCGCCCTTCCTTTCCATCTCTCACCCTTGCTTCCATCTCTCCTCCTTCCTCCCCTCCCTCCGTCCTTCTCCAGGGATAGAAGGCCCAAGCCTAACACTGCTGTGGCTGCCAAGAACAGATGTCCAAGAAATACCAGCCCAGCCCAAGGAAAAGGAGAGAGAGAGAGAGAGAGAGAGAGAGAGAGAGAGAGAGAGAGAGAGAGAGGAGAGAGAGAGAGAGAGAAAGCACATGGAGGCAGATTAGGTGAACCATAAGACCCACCACTGATGTCTGGAAATACAGTATGGGATTCTATTCAGAGATTTAAAAACCTGCGTTGCTAAGCTTATGGTGTTTGTGTTGCTAAAGGCAAAGGCCTTTTTCTCATCTGTTTATTGAACTATCACACAGTTCATGTACACACTAAAACCAAAGGCTTTGGTAATGTGGCGATCTAAAATATTTTTCTTTCCCCCCCTGCTGTGAAATGGCAACATTTTGCTCTCGTATTCTGTTAACTATATCTGTCCCACAGCTGTATAGTTATGTATATGTCAGTCTTTGAATTGAATACCAAGGACCCCAATGGAAACAACAAACGACTTTTTTGGACGGACCTTTTAGAGTATTATAAAAGTATTATAAATGTAATTGTGGTGAAAAAAGTACTCAAATGTTTTACTTAAGTAAAAGTATAAATACTGCAATGCAGAAGTACTCCGTTACCAGCAAAAGTCCGGAATTCAAAATTTACTTGAGTAAAAGTACAAAAGTATTGGTATCGAAATGTACTTACGTAAAGTAGGCCTACCAAAAGTAAAAGTACTATAATGTTTGAAAATAGCCTAGTTATAAAATATGGCTAAAGTGGTTAATGTATGTTGTATAATGTAATAATTTATATCTGCAAAGTAACTAAAGTAAATAAAGTTTTCAAATAATTGTAGTGGAGTAAATATATATTTGCCTCCAAGATGTAGTGGAGTAGAAGTAAAAGTATAGACAATTGGAAATTGTAGGCTACTTAAGTACAGTACTTGAGTAAATTAACTTAGTTACTTTACACCACTGTGTGTGTGTGTGCGTGCGTCCGTCCGTGCATGCATTTGTGCGTGAGTGCGTCCGTCCGTGCATGCGTGCGTGGGCACATGCCTGCTTGTGTGTGTGTGTGTGTGTGTGTGTGTGTGTGTGTGTGTATGTATGTGTGTATGTATGTGTGTGTGTGTTGGGGATATAAAATAGGTTTGCTCAGGCGTGTTGTGATGTCGTGCGCTGTGATCCTGAATCAAAATGGCCAAACAGCCATTATCCTGGTATTTTAGCACCAGGAGACTGTGGATCCATGCATGAATATCTTTTAATCAAGTGGAATATGTCCCACCCACTCCCTTCATCCACGGAGACAGGAAAAAAAACATAAGAGGAAAGAGAGAGAGAGAGAGAGAAAGAGAGAATGATTGAGTAAATGACAGAAAGAGAAAAGTAGAGCAAGACCACACAAAGGAGCCACAGAGAGAAAATGATATGAGTAAGAGAGAGAACACACACAAAAACAGGAGGAAAAAAAAGTAAGTGTGATGGAACAAACCAGTGACCCCGGTAACCCGGGTTCCTCCCAGCAGATTATGGTGGGGACTCTGTGATTGGAAAGCATTACGGCTAGCCCTCATTAGCATAATGATTTCCCATCCTTCCCCTCTCTCTCTCCCTCTGTCCCTCCATCCATTCCCCTCCCTCTTTCTCTCTCTCCCCCGTCTCCCGGCCCAGTGTTGTTAGCCACCAACTCCCACTGCTCCTCAAGTACTTTAAGCTTGTTAATAATCATTATGGGTGTGCAGTGAAGTGGGGGAAAGGAATAATTACCTCACCTGAGCCAAACTAAATTAACCCCCGTTTTCACTCAGGCACACATACCCCCCCTCTCCTCTTTTCTGTTGTCAGTTATCCATTCTTCTCCACACACACACACGCACGCACACACGCACACGCACACGCACACGCGCACACACACACACACACACACACACACACACACACACACACACACACACACACAGACACACGCACAGTGCCCACCAGGGACCTATTAGGACTGTCTGTTATTAAATGTTGAAATTATAAACGTTTGCACACCCCATTTGCTATCTGATAACAGAAGTGCCTTTGCTTTGGATGAAAGCTTTTTCGGGGGTTGGACAAACAACACAGTTCTTATAACCAACAGATAAATGTGTGAAGCCTTTATCGTATTTTATCTTTTTTATAGATCTCCGCTCTCCAGCTACTAGCGTCTGAAGTACAATTAGCTCCGAATGTCTAATTATCGGCGCCGCGTTGAATCTCGCCTTGATTTTAGACAACGATTGCACTGATACAACCCCATGCTCCAGCACCGCATCCTCTGTTCTTATCGCCTCATCAGAAAGCTGAGCTGATTGCATATCTGAGGATATCTGGTTTTATCTGACACGAGCTTAGATCCTGTTCATTGGAGTAATATGCAGAGTCATTCTGTGCTGTATCTCTGGGACAATTGAATGATGTTTTAAGCACTTTTCTCTCTCTGCGTTCATCAGTTCTGAAGAGATTAAGACAAGAGCAAGTGGTGAACCCCGTGTCATAGCTGAAGCAAAAGCAACTGAAGGTGTGAAGGAGAAGGTACCGGAGTACTTAGTCGGTTAATAAAACATGGCCCATATGAAAGCTTTCAGGATCAGACGTTTGGATTCCGATGAATGCTACCAGTTTTCAGAGAACAGCTAAAATGGCTTAACCACTATACTTCTTGTCCGGGGTCCCCCACGGGTCTATTTTGGGAAGAGATTTGGTGTAGAGGGAAAAGGGGGGGTCATTTTCCCCCTTTACATCAAATGACTTCCCAAAATAGTCGATCTACAACGCTTGTATATCAAATTCCAACGGACACTTTATGGAATGCCCATAATTGGCAGATTTTAAGGTTTATTTATTCATGTATAATATGTATCTAAGTTGATCATTGATCTAATTTCTCAAGCATTTGTACTGTAGTAGCTGAAACATCCAAATGTATCCTGAATAGCAGCTACTCTTCACTCTTAAAAATGCTGGGTTATTTCTATAAACACATTGCTGGGTTGATTTGGCTGGGTCATAATTATGGGTTATTTGGGTTCTGTAAACACACTGGTGGGTCAAAGGGGTTACCCAGGGGCTGGGTCAAAGGGGTTATTAGGTCTTCAAACACCTACCTGGGTTATTTCTAACCCAGAGGTTGCTTTATTTTCATTTTCATCATTCTGGAACCATCTTTTTGTCACTTCTCACATCAAAACACAAGGTATGTAACCTATATTTTATCACTATATTTTACCTATATTTATATAATTAAATGTATACATTGTGGTTCTATATGGGCGTTGGTGTAAAGTAACTAAGTACATTTATACTCAAGTACTGTACTTAAGTACAATTTTGAGGTATTTTTCACTTTACTGGAGTATTTCCCAATTCTCAGTACTTTAAACGAAATGATGCAACGCTGATATCGCTTTTGTAATGCATTTTATAATATTTAAGGCACCCCGTGTGTATTGTATTCCAATAATAATAATAATAATAATAATAATAATAATAACATGTGTGAGGAAAGTTATATTGGCGCGTTCGAGCTGAAGAGCTGATAAATAATCCATTGTCCGATTCGGCGCCCCCTAGTGGCCAAGTTATTCTAGAAGGACCGTAACCCCAATTTTCAGAACCACATGTCTGTGTGAGAGGAAATTTATATTGGCGCGTTCGTGCTGAAGAGCTGATAAATAATCCATTGTCCGATCGTGTTCTCGCCCCCTAGTGGCCAAGTTAATCAACAAAGCACGTAAGCCTAGCTTTCGCAACCACATGTCCGTGTGAGAGGAAACTTATATTGGCGCGTTCGCGCTGAAGAGCTGATAAATAATCCATTGTCCGATCGTGTTTTCGCCCCCAAGTGGCCAAGTTAATCGAGAAAGCGCGTAACCCTAGCTTTCGCAACCACATGTCTGTGTGTGAGGAAACTTGTATTGGCGCGTTTGGGCTGATTAGCAGATACGGAATCCGTTGTCCGATTGTGTTTTCGCCCCCTAGTGGCTGAGATAATAGCGAAAAACTGTTCAAAAATAGTAAAAACAAAATCGGACACCAGTATACGCATCAGCGCGCCACCCCGAACGTGCTCGTATAACTCTCCTCGCACACGGCCTTACCGTTCTCCTCAAATGGCTGGGGACTAATCTCAACTTATTTCGCAAATAACACAACATATCTCCTTAACGATACGTTTTTAGAATCCGTCGTTCGGACATGTTGTACAGCTCGCCGAGACGCACGCGTGGATGTCTTGTTTGTCCCGCTACGACACTTCTAACGTTTGCTTCTGACAATGACATAAGGTACATGGAGTCGTAGAACGTTCACCCATACTGAGAGGCAAATTCAGAAATTGGTAAAAATGTCGGTTAGGGACAAACAAGATATCCACTTGTGCGTCTTGGCAAGTTGAACAACATATCCAAACATTGGACTCTAAGTCCTTATCGTATTTGAGATATAAAAGAAAATGCAATTGTTTCCAATAAATCCGGCTTACTCTCAACATGGATGGAGAGAAGTTTTAGATTTTTAAAAAATGTCTCCATTGATTTATCACAGATTAGGTGCTCGATACCGCACGTACAAATCAATGTTTGACAAAACCACTTTCCCAAAGTTTACAAAAATCGAGACCTATCCCATTCGATTCAGCGTCCTTTTCTGAGTCTGGAAAGGTGTTTTGTAATATAAAAAAAAAGATTTAAAAAAAATGTGAGAAAAGCTAAACCTTGAACTATTTCAAAAATCGATAACTTCTTATTAAACAATTCTAGACTATTGATGTAACCTACCATTCGACTCAAAATCATCTCAGTAAGCGGTTGGAAGGGTCAAAAAATAAATAAATATATATATTTTTTTTTTGTGAAAAAAGCCTCACGTTTATGACAATTTAACGCTTGTTTAAACCACTTTCCCAAAAGTTAAAAAAATCGAGACCTATCCCATTCAATTCAACGTCCTTTTCTGAGTCTGAAAAAGTGTTTTTTAATTTAAAAAATTTTTTTTTTTGAAAAATGTGAGAAAAGCTTAACTTTATATTTCAAAAATCTATAACTGCTAATTGAAAAATTGTAGACTATTGATGTAACCCACGATTCGACTCAGCGTCATCCAATTAGTGAGGGAGGGTGTTAAAAAACAGATTTTAATTATTTGATCTGTTTTAATGTTTTAATGCTTATGTCCGGTGGCAGTATATGCTGGAGCACTAGGAAACCATAATACATTATGGCAGTCATGGCGAAACTTTAACCTGGTGTTTGCACTTCTGCATTTACAGCCTGTACATCTACATAAATCTTCACACTTCATATATAAAATTATTAACTTATGGCCACAGATGTTAAAATCATGTATGGGTTCTCAAAAGTACCTGTATCTTTTGTAATGTTCAATAAAAAGCCTTTTAATCCAATTGCTGGCCATTTTCTTCATATGTTTTCACGTGACCCTATGGGTTGAAAGGTGTACTGCACTCACGCAACATTACAACTCTCTGATAAAATGGCCACCAATCAGATTAAAATGCTTTTTATTAAACAATACGGAAGATACGGGTACTTTTAAGGAACCGTACATAATTGTAACATCCGTGGCCATAGGGTCAGCACCTTTTTAGTGACCCTGGAAGGCGCATATTATCGTCGGGGGGGGGGGCGAGTTGTGATAACAGCACAATAGGGATCTGTATTCATTATAATATAGTGCAATACTGTGCAAAGTATAACATTAGCAGTTAATGTCAGCTACAAATGTTTTACATTTCTGTCAATGCTAAATCATTAAGTGAAAGAGCCTTGAATTTATGTTGTGATGCGATTCATTATTATTTTAGTAGCTATAAATAGGTCTGAAATAGGTCTATACATAGTTTTGGGTTCGTGTGCAAAATTATCAGATGTACAAGCTCCACTTCAGTCTAGTTTACGACTTGGGAGGCAATACAGATCTGACTTCCCAGCATGCAGCTGCAGCTCACGCGCGCACTTCCTCACTCTCACACAGAGAAGTTGCGGTGAAGTTAAGTTGGTCTAAAGCAGTTCATTCATTTAGGTAAGTTGAGGTTACTAGGGTTATTTATTCATCACATTAATCATTAAAGTTAACAACTATTCAAGTGTATTTTTTAGGAGTGAGTGACTGAAATCACCAACAACATAATGTTACATTTGCTTCATTTGGAAACGTTATTCATTCCCTACCAGCGATGTTCTTGACAAAATATATGTTTTTTATCTTTTGTCCATTTTGCAGAGTTTATCTGGAGTCGGATAAGAAGGGGGACGACGGATATCGTGAGTTAAATTACTTTAATGGCTTTGTTTTAGTATGTAACCGATTTTTTTTTCCTTGGGAACCAACTTCGATGTAACACCCGCCCGGCAAGTCACTGTTGCTTTTGGTGTAGTGCGAAGTTAGGTTTCCCATCACAAAATGTTACCACCGGTTAGCTTAGCATAGCATGCTACTGTAACAACACCAGGTCATGAATGGCGAGGAGGGGGCCAATAATAATAATAATACATCGTGAATGATTAAAATGTCTTTATGGAGAGATAGTTCTTTTGTGAGAGTGAGCTCTATCACTGGTCTGCTTTATATTGCTTTATATTGGGCATTGCGCGCCTAAAGTAGTAAACAAACCAGCAGCCAGCGTTGCCAGATATTGCGAAAAAAACAAGCAACCAGGTCTATAAAAAGAAGCCTAAAATAAGCAACTAGGCCAGCTCAGTCAAACTTTATTGTCTAATGTTGTTTTCGAGCAGTGATTCTATAAGATGTTCATGTAAAGCATTGGTTCTCAAAGTGGGGTCCGGGGACCCCCAGGAGTACTTGAGGCGGTTCCAGGGGGTCCCCAGCTAAATGATGGATAGGAACCAAATGGACCCTTATGGTTCTGTAACTCTGAGAGTGTACAAATGGAACCAAATGGACCCGTTAAATTAATATTGATTTTATAATATAAATTCGGGTCCTAGAGGTATAAATGCCATTAAATGGGGGTCCGTAGCCTAATACATGTCAAACTGGGGGTCCTTGACATTAAAATGGTTGAGAATCACTGCTAGAAAGCCATATAAACCTTCTATTATTGGGGTCCCTGGCTTATCTTTTCAAATGGGGGTCCGCGGGCTAATAAGTGTAAATTTGGGGGTCCTTGACATGAAAAAGTTTCAGAACCACTGATGTAAAGGACCCCCAATATTTACAGGCTACTTTACAGAAAAACAAGCCCAAAGTCGCTTATAATAAACCGATTTGGCAACACTGCCAGAAGTATGAACGAGAGTTGCTTTCTTTACCTCGTCTCGTTTCGGATGTGCTAGGATAACTAGTTTGTGTCATGGAGGATGAAATGGTATTAAAGCTTATGCTATGATAGTGGCATATAAGAAAGAGAGATAAAAAAAATAGACAACATATTCATTAATCACAATTATTTGTATGACAATTAATGATTGTCTCCAGACATTCATAATCGTGACAGCCCTACTAACAGCTACTGTACTGTACTGTGCCTGTTTAAAATTACATTTTATTAATTAAAACAAGTTATGCATTGCAGCTCTAACATTTGAGAATGCCCCCAAAAATTGGTAGCTAAGGTTACAATACATGTTAGGACATCGCACAGTCTTGTGAAATTCTAATGTACTTAATCTGATTTAATTCTAGTAATATGAGGGTGTCACCATGGACACGTTTGTCACAGAGACCTTGACTGCATGGGAGCTTGAGCACTTGATTGACACATTTAAAGGTAAGTTCATTTTAATTGAGACAATGTTGAGATGTAACTATTAATTATTATTTTGTTATTAAAAGCAGAAGGCCATATCCAGTTTAGTCTCTATTTTGACTAGGTAATTAACCACCTAACCCCAATGGACATAGTATACTGGACGTGAGTTAGAGACTTTTCTTTTAATCAACAAAATCTACAAAAAATAGCAGATCTACAAGCTCACAACGCATTGCATTGTGAGCTTGTAGATCATCTATTTCTGGCTAATAATCCCCCCAAAATGTGGATGCTGGGGTGCAAGTGATATATTGTGTTGGTAGCATTTATTTGGTTAAAAAGATAAAAATGTATAATCTGATAGTAATCATTGTTAGGTGTCTCATTTCATCGTTCTTTGACAAACTTCTACCGTCTATTTCAACAGGCCATCTAATGACACCAAGAAAGCCCTGGCGATGGCTTTGGTGTATGAATTCCCTTGCCTTAATTTGGATGGTACTACAGTTGGCAGTGGCTATGTAAGTCAATCAACAAACAAACAAACAAACACATAAAGGAGAACACTCCATACACACACACCTAAAAGAAATGTGCTCAAAGTTTTTCCTAGTGCACAGTCCCACGCACATTTTTGGATTGCTCCTTAAAATCCCATGTAACCATCTTCATGGTTTACGCCAGGCCAATTTAAACTGAATCTAATTGTCTCTTTTACAGGCAGCTTGGTACACACCTGGCCGGGGAAAAAAACCTGCTACAGGTTTCCTGGAGGAGCGCTTGAGGAACACCAGGAAGCGCATGAGAAGCCTGAAACGACCACACCACCAAGAACCACAGGAACAGACCGTCCCTAGTACACCAGGTAATACTAATAACCAATGTTAATTATCCCCACCAGGCTAGATTGGACAAATGCAAGGGATTATATTTTCGGTCCATGACTCTTCTGTCCATCATCTTCTAAAAACTAGTCTCAGGCACCGCTGGACCGATTGGCAACTTTTCACACACTCCAAGTAGGCCAGAACCTCAAATACTTGAAATCAGCTATAATGAATCTGTACTTATCATTCAACAGAATCTGATGTGCCTCCTGAAAAACTTATTGAAATGGTTGAATGGATGAAGGTCAATAGGTATCCAGTGTCCCAAGTTGAGGACTACATGAATCAAACAGGCAGAGTTCCCAAGGCTTGTAGACAATCCTTGCATGGTAAGAAATTATTTTGCTATTGCAGTTTTGCCTATTTGAATGATACTCTATTTGACTGATACTCTGCAATGCACTACAAGTTTATGTTTAACCATTTAGACCCTACAATATATACTTTGTAGACTGGAGTCCCCAGGGTTCTACTTGGTCCACTCCCCCCCCTCTACACTAAATGTCTTTGCCGAAAATTGGCAATATAAATGTGCACAACGCATCACAGCATGACACATTGTGATCTTGACTGTTAAACTCAATGTTAACCTATTTTTGAATAATGTTTGCCTATTATGACCCGACCAGATGAGGAATTCGAGGGTTCACGTGGTTAAGCAATATAACATCAGAGGGACTGCTGTAAAATGTATAGTCATAGTCCCTAGGTCACAGGACGGGTGTTGAGACAATCCCTTGACTGACTTAAATCATTTACCTGACACTGCCTGTCCCCTAACCATTTTCCTAACAGGTACTACAAGCCCATATCATTTCTCTAAACACTGTTCTATTGTTTTTCAAAATGTATCAGATTTCACAAGACTTCCAGCAGCTTCATCCAGACGCAGTGGGAAAGCTGTTTCAGAACTGGGCTACTTTAAGTGACCCAATCCTTGCATATGCCCAGCGAGAGGGAAAACTGCCCTCAGTGTTTGATGACATGACACCAGGTAAGCTATTTCCTACTATGTAACACACACCGGTTCTTTGGAAATAGCAGATCTACAAGCTTGCATTGCGTCCCAATGGGGCTTGTGAGCTTGTAGACCTGAAAAACTAATTTCACCCTCTGTTTTACACCTGTAAACCTGTGATGTGACAATGAATATTCAGATTCTGATAAGATGTCACAACACTTCCTGTGATTATAATAGGCTATTCAACATCACAGCAGAAAAGTCAATATTGCTTCAGAAATATCAATCTTTACTATACTATTTAAATGTTGATGTTATATGTATTTTTCTTATGTTGCGTAGACAGGGCTTTGAAAACCCTCCGACTCTGCTTCCTCCACCCGTCTTAAGGATGGGAGGAAAAGTCTACAGACCGACCATAGAGGAGTCCTGCAAGTTCTTCATTAATATCCAACCAGTAAGTTTTACTTTAGTTATTCTACTTCAATAATGGTGGGTGTTTCTGTGTTTATTTATTAGCATTTCCTTGCTTCCATAAAAAAGATAATAAAAACAACATGCTTAACTTAAATGGCAGGTTATATTGCAAGTAACTGTTATGTGTTTTGTGTTATGTGTAATTAACAGGTGGGGACCAACATGGTGCAGCACCTACAGACAGCAGAGAGAAAGCAACCCTTCCTTTTTGTGTCTTGGTGATGACATGACAACATCCCAGGTCTTCACCATTGTCTCAGACAGCGCCATTGAAACGGACACTTTGATGGGTGTGTGTATGTGTGTGTGTGTGTGTGTGTGTGTGTGTGTGTGTGTGTAGTATCCAACAGTTATATAAGAATTGAAAGGTTCTATATGTGGATAGCTCCTTTAGACCAGTGGTTCTCAACCTTTCCTGGATCAGCATTTTCAGAGCATGTTAATTTAATGATCAATCAATCGATTGAATTGAGCTGGGAACTCACATGTCCTATATTTTGGTATCACAATGATAAAAAATAAATGTAAAGGAACAAACAAAAATATCAGTATTTGGGGGGCCCACGTGCAATATCCTTGCGGCCCAACAGTGAACCCTAGCCCAAAGATTGAGAAACGCTAATAGAGACCATTTTCCTCAAAGTTACAAATTTAAAAATGGGCTAAACTAAAAGGAACAACCATTAAATGAACACGCTAAATAAATAAATTAAGTAAATTAAATAAAATAAAATCACGTAAAGTAAATACAATAATAAACTCCCAGGTGGGGAGACAATGCTTTGTGTAACCGAGGTCAAACACATAGAAAGCCTTAAAACACAGGTCTAAAGGAGCTATCCACATATAGAACCTTTCAATTCTTATATAACTGTTGGATACTACACACACACACACACACACACACACACACACACACACGTGGGGGGGCGGGGAGAGATTGTAAAATGTTGTATTGAAAAAAAAGAGAAATTGCAACAAATCCTGTTTTATTGTTGAAATAAAATTTTGCTTTTTGGACATTTTATATGTGTGTGTGCAACTTTTCTACATTTTGGGCTTTAAGAAACTGTTGAAAAGAAACTGTGTAGCCCAGCTAGCACCAGGAATAATGGAAATAGTCTAATGGAAATAATTCATTAGACTATTTATACATTATTATTATATTCTATTTAACCCAGTGATATAGTTAATTTCAATCGCTAGGTTGGGTAAAATAAACAACCCAGTGTATGGTTTACATCTAACCCAGTGACATAGTTAATTTCAATCACTAGGTTGGGTCAAATAAACAACCCAGTGTATGGTTTACATTTAACCCAGTGATATAGTTAATTTCAATCACTAGGTTGGGTTAAATAAACAACCCAGTGTATGGTTTACATTTAACCCAGTGATATAGTTAATTTCAATCACTAGGTTGGGTTAAATAAACAACCCAGTGTATGGTTTACATTTAACCCAGTGATATAGTTAATTTCAATCACTAGGTTGGGTCAAATAAACAACCCAGCACATGGTTTACATTTAACCCAGTGATATAGTTAATTCAATCACTAGGTTGGGTCAAAGAAAACAACCCAGCACATGGGTTAAAATGATCGAACCCATATATGGGTTAAGACAACCCAGGACGTGTTCTGTCCCATAGTGACCCAGTAGCGGGGTTATGGTTGGGTTATTTTTTAACCCAGTTGTTTTAAGAGTGTTCTTATCCTTTTTTTCCCCCTCCAGAATAATGTTTGAAAAGTGCTAAACCGAAACACTGGTTTTAGTTTAAATGTGGTACGGTCGTGACACTGTACAGGATGACACATTCATCGACTGACAAAGAGTAACAAGTGAACAAATTCCTACAAGTTTCTGGGTGATATCGAATTCCCCGCAGTATTTAGTTCATCGTAAATCCAATTTCCTCAGGAGAGGTTAGACTGAAGACATATGTCTGTAACACAATGACCTGACGCTCCAATAGAGATGGATTAAGCACCGTAAGGAACCGTAAGAAATGAGAAATGTTGAAATCGTTAGGAGCTACAGTAAGAGCTGATATTTTCCATATTTCACCGTGCGTATATCAAAATGACATAATCTTAAATGGGAGGAAACAGAAGCGAGCGCCACATACATATTTCTCATTTGAGTCAGCAGCAAAGTAGAGGGATGTAATATAAGGCTGGCTTAGCCATATTAAGAATGTGAATGAAACACAGATGTTGCGCTGCATGTTTTCACTTTTTTTCCGAGTCAAAGTGCAGAGTTTCCTGGCAAATAAACAAAGCTTGAATACACACGCACGCAAACAACATAACACAATGACAAACTTGTGAGGGGAAAAAAAGATCATTGATTGTGTGTCACAATCAATGACACACATCACAGCATACGGCAGCTGTACATTAGAAGTGGTTATCAGTTTTCAGTTCCTCAGTTGTGCTGTATGTCATTTCTATGAGTAATGTCTGCAGCCATGTGTTCTGGGGGTGTAGCTGGGGTCATGGAGATAGGAGAGAACTGCAGTCTGGCTCTGAACCTCTAGATGGCCTGTTTAAAGTGAAAATGCTCTCAAAAGTTGTAGTTCATTGCAGGACGATCTAAGCCATGAAATGATTGTGATGTTCAAGGATCACAGCTATCTATAAATGCACATAATCTCTTTTTGTGTCTGTTTGCCCCCCCCCCTCGCCCCACATATCTCAAGAACCATCTGTCCGATCAACTTCAAACTTGCCTTGTGTATCGCCAACGACCAGAGTAAGTGCAGTGCCAAGTGGGAAGTCAGTTGGATCAGCGATTGTCTGTCTGTCTGTCTGTCTGTCTGTCTGTCTGTCTGTCTGTCATCAATATGACATCATAGACTGGGTGCTGCAGTAAGTGCTCTGACAATGGGTGCAATAGGTATTGCATAACCAAGGGGACATTCGTTCCGAAAGCATGACGTCATAGACTGGCCAAGTACTATGATAAACGGGTACTGCACCCTGACAACGGGTACAGCGGGTATTGCATAACCGAGGGGTGTTCCTAACGGGCATCAACCTAGAGTCACTAATTGATTATGCTCGTTGAGGTCAGCATGCGTCCGACAAGAGAAAAATTTAAGGAAAATATGAAGCCGGAGGTTAAAAAGAAGTCAAAAACTGGCTGATGGAAAAAAATAGTTCTCACCTATTTCAAGCAGGAATTGTGTGAAGAGAGAAGGTGATTGGAAATGGTTAACCTAAGACCTGAGGCCGATTCTACAAATGTCTTCTAAATCTTAATCCTATGTTGCTATATCAGTGGTGCTCAATATTTTTCATGTCAAGGACCCCCAAAATTATATGTATTTGGTCGCGGACCCCAATCTCAAAAAATGTAGTTCCAGGGACCACCAGAAGCAAAGATTTGAGTAAAAAATGTTTGCTTTAAAAATATATATATTCAAAGATTTGCACAAATGTTCATGATTTTTCAAAAATAGCAGATCTACAAGCTCACGGCATGAAGTGACGCGCTATGAGCTTGTATATCTGCTATTTTTGAATAGCCAAAGTATAAAATAATGCTTTTTAGCTCAAATCCAAAATGACAGATGCTTTCCTAGTTTTAATGGGTTAAAACAAACAACACTTGCTTGTTTAGTAGCTTTGTAGCTGCTGAAGCCAGCTCAACTTGGATTGTAGCTTTGTAGATTTTGTAGCAGCTACAGCACAAACATTGGGTGTCGCTTTGCATCTTCATGTTACTGGCTTCCATTGAAAATGATATAGACTGTAGCTTTGTGCAGTATCTGCCAGTGTGAACACAGCATTAGGCTGAGCATGAGACAATGTGATAAGCAATACAGCTAATAACATTAATATAATAGGTGTGTTAGATTTATAGTAGGTGTGCCATTGTGCAAGCATTAGCAATGCTATTGACTGTTGTCGTGATTGGCACATCTAATACAAACACACTCCTTAAATGTATTAGCTGCTACAGTGTTCATTTCATCACGTTTAGTTCAGATAATTTTAACTGTCAGAAAACTCACCAAATTGGGCTAGGGTTTAGGGTTTAAAGGGATAGTTCACCCCCAAAATGACTTTTTTCTATCTATTAGTCACCCCATGGAAACTTGAATCAATTAATTTAAACATTTTTTTGTCACATTCCTAAGCCAATAATTTGATGACCGGGTGCAGTTCCGGTAGACACGGTCTCCTTGTGTCTCCTACCGAAACCGTTGCCCACCGGTCCGCTGGTCATCAAATTATTGGCTTGGTAATGCGACAAAAAACGATAAAATAACCATGAGTCCATGGGGTCACTAATCGATAGAAAACACTTTTTTTGGGGTGAACTATCCCTTTAAAGGTGACTTTAAAACCGTTGGCTCTTTTGTGACTGTCAACGTGTGTATTGTCAGTTTAGGTGTGCACGCAGCTTCTCCAGATGCCGCGGGCCTCGGGCGGTTTCTCTTGTTGTATGTGTTCAATGTTAAAGATTGTCTGCTGACAATATAGCTGTGGGTTTCCTGAGGGCACTGCCAAGCCAGTCATTTCTACTATTTTGATGACGCTGCAGGGCTTCATGCCCTGTACAGAAACATCCTAGAAACCTGTCTAACCAGTTATGCAACATGATGATCTATGCCACGTTAACTAGCTGTAACTGTGCACACAAAAACACAACGCAAGCTTGAGCGTGCAACAGTTCAAACAGTACAGTATGTAGATAATGTGCAATAGCTTAAGGACAGATGAAGCCTTTTTTACATAGTTGGAAGTTACACGCTTTACATGCTAGCTGCTTCCTACAGTAGCAGTAGCCTAGCTGTAAAGGTCCTTACACACTGGGGGCGATTTTTTTCATGCGAATACTACGTTTTTTTTAAAAACCTTATAAAGTCAATGCTAGCTTCCACATCAGTTTCGCTGAGCGAAAAAGCGTCTTTTATTTATTCGGACCGTGAATTTTGCGTATATTCGCATCATCGCCGGTGCGTAATGACCTTTACTCTTCCCCAAATCAAATTTCTAAAAACACAAACCCCACGTTATACAAAAGCAGGATAGAATCTGAATAGAAGTGTGAACCAATACCAACAAAGAATATCGTATGCATTTCACCTTTACACATCTGCAAACGGAATGTCTGTTTACCAAACAGGAGCTATTAAAGAGTTGCAAAACCCCCCCCCTGAGTCCCCCCTAACTGTTCAACTTTGCTAGACAAAACACCCAAACTCCACAAAGTGATCTCCTGTAAACCCATAAGCACATAAAACATGGGTGTCTCCGCCGCCCGTCAATGACAGCATTCATGGGAGGGGTGTGTAATGAAAGAGTCGGGAGTGCAGAGGGATAACGCTACAAGCAGAGCCATCATCACTCAGGTGTGCGGTTGAGACCGAGGGATCAAAGGCTGTCTCTAGCAACCGGCGTGCCTCTCTTCTGCTGCGCTGCCGACCGTCCTGCCAAAATAAAATCACCGGGTTTATATCGGGACGGGATAAAGTGGGGATTAACCCATTGAGGCCTGAGGTTCCGATTCTGCGAAATGTCTTCTAAATCGGAAGATTTGGAAGACTTTTTTTTTTCAGAAAACATACGTTTTCTAAAAAACTTATGTTTCTATATCAGTGGTTTTCAAACTTTTTCATTTCAAGGACCCCCAAAGTGATATGTATTTGGCCGCGGACCCCCATCTCGAAATATTTTGTTCCAGGGACCCCCCAGAAGCAAAGATTTGAGTTAATGTTTGCTTTAAAAGAATATATATATATTCAAAGATTTGTACACATTTTCACGTTTTTTCAAAAATAGCAGATCTACAAACTCGTAGCGCGGCACTCGGTGCCGCGCTATGAGCTTGTATATCTGCTATTTTTGAATAGCCAAAGTGTAAAATAATGCTTTTTTTTCTGAAATCAAAAAGTGACACGGATGCGTTCCCGGTCTCAATGGATTAAGAATAAACGAATGCTTGAGCACACAACGTTATATCCACACAAGAAACAACAGGCTGGGATATATAGGTGGGAGGCCCGGTACACCGTCACTCGTCTGGAACAACGCTCAGAGAACAGCGGGGAGACAGCAGGAGTGGAACTGCCTGAAGGGAAGAAGAAGAAGAAGAGAGACTGCAGCAATCAAAGTGTAGAATTCGGAGAGAGACAGAGGATCATTGAAAAGACTCAGTGATGGGGAAACGTGATGACGTTAAGCGTTTAGTCAGCGATGTCTTGATAACATTTCAGTGTCATTTCAATGCGGCGATGACAGCTCCAATCCCACCTCTCCATTGGAAATGAAAACTAACAAAATATTCTCTTAGTTTGTTGTTTTAGCGCCAGCATTAGGTGTAGTCTTGTTAATCCTTCTACATATACACAGTCTAACAAAGACATACTGCCAATGTACAGTGTGTGTGTGTGTGTGTGTGTGTGTGTGTGTGTGTGTGTGTGTGTGTGTGTGTGTGTGTGTGTGTGTGTATGTGTGTGTGTGTGTGTGTGTGTGTGTGAGTGTGAGTGTGAGTGTGTGTGTGTGTGTGTGTGTGTGTGTGTGTGTGTGTGTGTGTATGTATGTATGTGCATACATACTACATACATATATATATATACATATATATATATATATATATATATATATATATATATATATATATATATATATATATATATATATATATATATATATATATATATATATACATACATACATACACACACACACACACACACACACACACACACACACACACACACGCACACACACACACACACACACACACACACACACACACACACACACACACACACACACACACACATTTGGTGGGGGTGGGTTAGTGTGTTAGGTGTATGTGTGCAGGAGAGAATACAGTATGCACGTGGGCTCATGTGTGCATGTGAATATTTGAGTTCATTTGCATGAAATGCGGGCATGCATGCATATATAGCCATCCGTTCCCCTATATATCCCCATCCAAACAACCGACACCTCTTCAGCCCGCGCTTCCTATTCGTCTTCCCATCTCTCCGTCCAAGCGGCAGCATGTTGTTTCACAGGCGCAAGCTCATGTTTTGTTTTGTTTCCCCCCCCCCCCCCCCCTCTTTGTTTTTAATTGCTACCACGGAGGTCAATTAATTTCACTCCCCTCTCTCTCTATCTGCAGCCCACACAGCTGCGACGCTGTGTGTGTTTGTTAGCCCTTCTCCTTCCAAGCCCTAATGCTGCATCACTTCAAATGGATTAATCGAGCCACTTTGTTGTTTAATCTCTCCCCGGCAGAACTAGGGGAGGGTGGTGGTGGTGGGGGGGGGGGGGGCCCGGGGGCTGGGTGGGTGTGGGGGGGGGGGGTCTCTTGTGGGAGGTGGGTGACTGAGTGATCAGAGATGCCACATGCCTGTCTGTCTTTGTCAGTGACAGACAGACAATGAGACAGACGGACACGGGACGGACTGGCGTGGGGACGACGGGACGGACGGACAGACAGACAGACAGACAGACAGACAGACAGACAGACAGACAGACAGACAGACAGACATGATAGGCAGCTGAGAGGATTGATAGACGGGTTGGTAATGACAGGCTCACTGGCTGACGTACACAGGCAGACGAAAAAGAAAAAGAAAACACACAATGAGACTGAGAGACTGGTTCGGCAGACAGACAGACAAACAGACAGACAGAGAATAAGACAGAAACAAGGGGGGGGGGGGGCAAATGGTTGGCAGGAAGACAGATGGGCAGGGGAATAAAATGTCGTTATTCAAATTATTTATTATGCTTATGTCAGCACGGAAAGACCACGAGACGAGCTAATACAGACAGGAGACGAGCGCCGCGTGAAGAGCGACTAAGCTGCTAAGTGCTTTTGGATTTAGCCCTCATATCAGTATGTTCATAACAAATAAAACTGAGGTCTGTTTCATATGAAGCCTTGTCAAGATCAAATGATCAATCAAACAATCAAATAAAGTTCCTTTCGTTTGGAAGGCATTTTTCTGTCTATCAAGTTGTTAAACTGCACGCGATGTCAGAGATTCATTTTTGAGAATGTCTTCCACCAAAATATTATTTTGACCTTTTGAAAGGAATACATTTTGCTAGTTCAGGTCAGGTGTTTGTCCTCCCATTAAAGAGGTAGGTAGGTCCCTCTAGCACTTACATCTTACTAAGCCCCCCCCCACCACGCACACACGCACGCACGCACGCACGCACGCACGCACACACACACACACACGCACACGCACACGCACACGCACACGCACGCACACACACACACACACACACACACACCAAAAAAAAAAACATTGTTACTAGCACTTTATTCTCCCCATATCTGCTGAATCAGCCTAGGTTCCTTAAGACGTCCTGTTCCGAGCTTGGGGGGTTGAGGGGGGGGGGGGGGGGGGGATTGTTATACCAGCTAGAAATCACCTGACTGGCAAAGGAAAGAATAGGGGCCTGACCTGACACTCACCTCGCAGTGTGTTGTAAAGCAATAGTTGTGACATTTTAAATTTACTTCTGTTGTTTTTGCTTCACCAGGCACCAGGCTTTTTTTTATGAGAAAAAAAGAAAAGAGGGGGGAAAAAAAGCTTCCTCATGGGTGCTACAGTTGACCAGAAACACAGTTCTTTAGCATTGCCTGCTGGACGGCCGGGTACCGGCAGCGCGACCACAAACAGCTGTTTTTAACGGATAGCTGCGCGACAACGTGGAACACGTTCCACTGTGTAGGGTTGTCACAGCTTTCAGGCTGCCATTGTCAATAAAAAAAGAAAAGTATTTCACAGTTGTCCGCCCTGGTTAAATAAAGGTTAACAAAGTCGTTGATTAGTCAGCTTGTGTGTGCCTGATGAGCGGCAGTGTAAACTCTACACATCTGAGATCTGAGGGTGTTTGTGTGAGAGTGACTGTAGAGGTGTACAAATGAACCTGCGTGTGTGTGTGTGTGTGTGTGTGTGTGTGTGTGTGTGTGTGTGTGTGTGTGTGTGTGTGTGTGTGTGTGTGTGTGTGTGTGTGTGTGTGTGTGTGTGTGTGTGTGTGTGTGTGTGTGTGTGTGTGTGCATGTGCATGTGCATGTGCGCGCGCGCGTGCGTGTGTGCGCGCGTAGACAAAGGAAGATAAACAGTGTGGTTTCCTCTGTAAAAGCCAGGGTAAGACATTGAATAAACGGTTTTCAGTTAGGCCGAAATGGTGTCAAGTTCCTTTACTGATAAGAAAAAACTATAGAGCTGAAGGACAGGGTAGGCAATGAAGATACAGAGAGAGAGAGAGAGAGAGAGAGAGAGAGAGAGAGAGAGAGAGAGAGAGAGAGAGAGAGAGAGAGAGAGGGGAGTATAGTATAGGAAACAGTGGTTGACAGAGTGAGAGAGCATGACAAAGAAACATACGGAAGGGGTTAGGAAGGCATAGAGGAGAGCGAGAGAGAGAGAGAGAGAGAGAGAGAGAGAGAGAGAGAGAGAGAGAGAGAGAGACTGGATAATAGTTTTACTCCCAGACAGGTCAGGTTTAGCTGGGAGGTCAGTGTGGGTTTGTGTCTAGGGGACAGTTAAGTAATACCAATGGTGTTCTCACAAGCAACAACACAGAATGTGAACTCAGGTCAGATGGGGATTTTCAAGAAGGAGGATGGCCCTGTTGGCTATACCACTGTGAAGAATATATTGTTTTTTGTTTGTTTGTTTGTTTGTTTTCCTCAATGATTTGTCCCAATTAAGATTTGGGATTATAGTTCTCGTTGATTAGTACGTGCAAGCATACAGAAATGATTCATAAAGGGCATTCATAAAGATCTCTCATTCAGTCATGCTATAAAGCTGCTGAAATTTTTCTTTCATTACCTGCAGGCAGGGTTGCCAGATCTGCTTATTATAATTTCCCCGCAAGATTTTATTTGAAAATAGCCGATCTACAAGCTCACAACGTGTCGCGATGCGACCTGGTTGCTTGTTTCTCTCACAGAATCTGCCTGCAGGCCATACATTGACAAAAATGTGATCAAAGCATAAATCTATGGCTGCAGTTATCGATCAATAGGTTTTCACCATGGAAGGTGTGAGGACCATTGTAGACCCATAATACTTCTTGCTTTTAACAACTTAAAGGGGTGGTTCACCCCAAAATAACGTTTTTCCTATCGATTACTCACCCCATGGATACTTGAATTCATGGATATATTTTTCTTTTCGTCGCATTCCTAAGCCAATCATTTGATGACGAGCAGTGGGTTCCGGTAGGAGACACAAAGAGTCTCCTTTGTGTCTCCTACCGGGGCCCACTTGTTTGGGTGAACTATCCCTTTAAGCCCTATATACTTTGATACTTTGTCATATAACGAATAGCGAAAATAGCCAAACTTCAATGCATCACATCGAGACACACTGTGAGCTTGAAGATCTGCTCGGTGATGTCTTGTTTTTGTAGGTTTTCTTCATTATTATTTTTATGTTCATCTATGACATACCCAAAATAGGGATGCCAGCTAGGTTGAAAGTGGCAAAGCAACAACTGTTTCACCACTGTTATTACATTTGATTGTATTATACAGTATTGTTTCCAGCATTTGCCTTTCTCCTGTGGTGTTCTTCAGTCCACAGAGCCAGCTGTGTGTGAAAAGCATAGGAGAGGCTCACGTGAGATTACAGAAAAAAAGAGACAGAGCAGTGGAGCTAATGTTCATCTGCTAACTCATGCCTAGCCTAGTCATACCCAGAGTCGTTGATAATCCTTTATTACACTAAACCGTACAACGCTGATGACTAATTATCCAATAACCCCCCATAAAGCACCGTAACTTTCTAATCTGTTTATAATTACCATTTCAATGATCCCGTGCAATAACGTACGACCTTCAAGAACTCTGACCCAGCTCTAATTAGCACTAATGTCCGATCATTGCTATATAAGAAACTAGCCATGACCAGACGAATGGACCTCAGGTACGGCTAATTTCTGGAGCAATTATCTTTTCATGTTAAGAGATTTAGCTGATTATCTGCACAATTACACACTGGATTTTTTCCCTCTGTGATTCTAAATGGCATTATTTTATAACAATTCTTCTTTACTTTTTTTAAAAAACATTCATTTTATTTTATTTTCAAAGCCATAGACTGAGCAGAGCCTGTTTAGATAGCAATTGATTTTCCTGTTTTGTCATGTGGAAATGCAAGCAATACCTGATAACTACATTTCCTGGTATTGTAACCACACAGCGTGCGTGCGTGCATGTGTGTGTGCGTGTGTATACTGTATAGAAACATGAGTAACACAGGCATTGTTACTAACAATGCCTATGAAAATCTAAATATTATAAATAATTAAATAATAATGTAATGACATGAACCCTTACGTCCCTATTCTGGGGGTGAACATTCAGTGAAAATGGCAGATTCAGAAGCTCACAATGCAATGCGTTGTTGTGAGCTTGAGACCGGCTGTCCAAGGAGCAGACCAAGTACAGAGCCCTGGGGGACCCCGGTCAACTAAGTATATAGGGTTTTTAAGCGGTTAATGTTCACATACTGAAAAGCTCTCGGTACAAGGCATATCATGGCGCCATGGATATGTGACACCCGAATTTCACTGGACCCAAAAACAGCGATTTCCCTGACAGCAGCGTAGGGAAAGTTTACACTCAAGCAAGATCTCGCTATATAATTAAGCAGAAATTACATAATGTACATCTAGTCCCCCACAGGCGATTATTAGTTAGGGAGTAAACTACCTTGCGTATAGGAAACCGCCTGTGTGGTCCAAAAGACAATGTCCCCATTACAGCTGGCGACAAAACGCACAATGATGGTGCTCATACCTGGAAACCTATAAACAGTGATTATATGCATGCAACTGAATTACAGCGTCATGTTGTCATTATGTAAATGGCCGTTACACACCAACATCAAGCCAGTGGACTGAAAAAAAAGAAGAAGAAAAAAAAAAGCCGCTCCTCTCAATAATTGTATAGAACCTGCATCTTAATCCTTTGAATGTGGGTTATAGGACTGCTGGTTGTAGGCCTATAGCTGGAGTTTGTTAAATGAGTCTGGGTCCCCAGGTGAGATGAAAAACAAAATCTCATCGTAAACCCAACCGGGAAAAAAAGAGTTAACAGAACCCCACATTGTGAATTCTACAGCAGCAGGACTATTTTATATAAACAAAGTTAATATTATTAATAAAAAAAAGGTCTGTTTGATATCACATAGAGTAGTTGCTTTGAAGTGTTCCCCTTCACAAAATGTCACCCTCTCCTTGTGTGGGTTTCTCATTTTCATAGATATGCATGACGACAGCAGTGTGATTCCCCCCCTAGAAACCCAAACCTCCTCCTTTAATTCACTGATTTTTAATAATGAGAACATTTACTCTGCTACTTTGAACCACTAAAGCTTTTGATTGCTAATCTTATCATTGCTGCACAACATAGAGTTGATGAAATGAACACATTTCCTGTGGTGGGCCTATTCATGGGTAAAGAACAAAGTTTATGGCTTAATAAATGGGGGGGGGGAGGAAGGGGGGGGGGGGTTTGCAGAAGCAAGAGGGTGAAGAAAGAAAAACGAGTGTGTTAACAAAATAAGACCAAAGGGGTTTCTCTATTTCCACTGCAGGGTGGAGAGTGCTGTAATTTGATCAACTCGCTCGTTTTAGTACTTTTGTGTGGTAGAAAGATATTGTACTCAGTTGACTTTTGCACAACTTAAAAAATGTGGGAATTTAAATAAGCATCTGAAACCCTGTGTGTGTGTGTGTGTGTGTGTGTGTGTGTGTGTGTGTGTGTGTGTGTGTGTGTGTGTGTGTGTGTGTGTGTGTGTGTGTGTGTGTGTGTGTGTGTGTGTGTGTGTGTGTGTGTGTGTGTGTGTGTGTGTGTGTGAGACAGACAGACAGACAGACAGACAGACAGACAGACAGACAGACAGACAGACAGACAGACAGACAGACAGACAGACACACAGACAGACAGACAGACAGACACACAGACACACAGACACACAGACACACAGACACACACAAACACAGTACAATAGAAGAACATTCTGCAAAAATAAGTGAATACTCACGAAAATAGCAGATATACAGGTTCACAATGTGATATATCAAATAGCAAAATGTGTTAATGTGCTTATAGATCAGCTATTTTCACAGAATGTTCACCTATTTTCACTATGTTCCCTACTATTACATGCCCACAATGGGGATGCTATAGGGTTCATGTGATTACGCAATGCATTACACTATTTGGTAACTGGATCAGTATCATAGACCTTTTTTAGAGTTTGCTCAAGAACACCTATTTTAATGTGAAATTCATATTCACGCTAATCCGTCTTAAACATTTCACTTAGGTATTTCTTAGCCGGTTTCCGTGTGCTGTACGAGCCCAGACAGCGAGCGAGAGGGAGTGAAAAAGGATTGATAAATAGAAAGAGAGAGAGAGAGAAGGGGGGAGGATAAGGAGTGGGGTTCAAGAAAGGGAGAGGGGTGGATGGGTGGGGTGATGGCGGGGGATCTTCAGTTAGCTAAAAAAGATCATTTCAAAAATGCATCCTCATAAATTGACCCCCCACACCCCCGCCTCACACACACACACACACACACACACACACACACACACACACACACACACACACACACACACACACACACACACACACACACACACACACACACACACACACACACACACACACGCCCCCCCCCCCCAGCTCTCTGCTCCTCAAAATGTGCATTTTTCTAATGCATAAGAGGCCATATTCAAATGAAGTGAAGGGAAGACCTTTCACATGCGTGCCGGGCTATAATGGGGAGAGCTTAACATAACTTCAGCCTGATTTCCAATGCAAATATTAACAAGTCAAGTTCAGTGTGCGGCTGCAGATTATGGTTTATCCCTCTCACACACCACAGAGTTCCTTTACGCTCTGGAAACATTTCTGCTTATCAGTGCGACGCAACGATCAACTCTCCTCACATCCTCTCAGTCCCTGGGAGACAGGCACACGGGTGGTGCGTGTGTGTGTGTGTGTGTGTGTGTGTGTGTGTGTGTGTGTGTGTGTGTGTGTGTGTGTGTGTGTGTGTGTGTGTGTGTGTGTGTGTGTGTGTGTGTGTGTGTGTGTGGGGGGGGGGGAGACAGAGAAAGCTGAAGAGAGTGACAGAATGGAGAGAGACAGAGAGACAGAGAGACAGAGAGACAGAGAGACAGAGAGACAGAGACAGACAGACACAGACAGAGATAAAGGAAGTAAGGGAGAGGGGATCATCAGCATTTAAATGCTGTCAGATCCACCCCAAACTTCAGCCATCTTACTTTTCTTTCCTCTTCCACTCATCTGAATCCCAATTGCTTAAATCCTTAAATTAAACATCTTAATTGCTGTAAGCCCTTACTATCAAATAGAGAATTACACAGACCTCAGTGGAGCCCAGACACCCCCCCCCCCCCCCGACGCCCCGCAACCCCCTCCCCATCCTAATAACATATCACACACTATTGTTTATGTAATTAGTTTGAGTGAGACAGTGGAACCACAGGCTTCCCTATCCCCATGCTCCATCCTGTGAACGTAATGGCATGAAAGCAGCATGACTGATGGCTTCTCACGTCAAACAATAGATGTAGAATAACAGAGATAATTCTATTAGAAAAAGTTGTCTCACTGGCTGCTGTGTGTGTGTGTGTGTGTGTTTGTGTGTGTGTGTGTGTGTGTGTGTGTGTGTGTGTGTGTGTGTGTGTGTGTGTGTGTGTGTGTGTGTGTGTGTGTGTGTGTGTGTGTGTGTGTGTGTGTGTGTGTGCACGCACGCAAGCGAAAGCTAAATGCATATTTATCAAGGGCTTTTCTGTGTTGTTGACACATATATTATGCCATGTGTCCTAAGTGTTACTTTATAGTAACTGAGTACTAAGGTCTGCTAAGTAACTTACTGCTATTGTTAGACAAAGTATGTCTAACACTGTAATTTCTTTACCAGAAATGTAACAAAAAAGCAATAATACTGATCCTAATAGATGGGTAAATGGAGAGGACAAATTTCATGTATAAATGTACACTGAACAATACCCCCAAAACAACTAAAGGGAACTAACAGTTCCCTAACTACACATCAGTGACTACGCCACCCTCACATATAGGAGTAACGGATCCTACAAACACATTAATCATATATAGATATACTGGACAATGTAACTGAACAAGGAACAGGCTCAATATGACCAGAACCGGAGGCCGATGTATCAAAGGTGTATTCAACAAGTTTCCATTAAAACCACAAAGGCAGCATAAAGTTGATGTACCAATAAATCAGATTAAAATATAACGGGAAGGGGGGTTATTACTATGACTGACTTAAAGCTGGGCAACTAGACGATGGGGGGGTGAAGGCTTCAGGGTAGAGGTCTTCGGGTAAGCCCGACCCCCCCCGAATACCCAAGGGTCTGACCCGGATCCGACTCGGCCTCAGGGTCCATGCACAAGAGGTGACTCCGGGTCCAGGTTGGTAAAAGTGCTGTTTGTCATGGGTCTCAGGGCTCGGATGGGTCCAATAAAACCAGAGTGGACCCGCCGATTGCAAAGCACTGAAAAGTGCAAACAAAGATCTCGCCACAAGATGGCGCTCACTCATCATCACTGTCACATTCTGATGATGTCAAAGGTGAAGGTTCAAGCCAAGGTCGGGGTTAGAGGTCGGGGCAGTTATATCAAAGATTGTTGATATTGACGTTTTGGTTAATGGTTCAAAATGGTAAAACAATGGAGTTGTCATATAGCGTGTTGTTACCGGTATGCTCTGCAAAGCACAATGGAAACTCAAAAGCCGATAATAACTTTAAACAAGAAAAATATGGTCTGCGATAGAAAATGATGATTAGCGTTAGCAATGGCTAAGGATTACACAAATCTAAAGAAAACGTGGATTTATTTTTATATACAAAGTGTCCAATGAGTTGACTGGGACATACTTCACGTTATGACCAGGGGCGCTGCCAGCAGCCGCAACCAGGGAGGCTACGTTTAGGTAAGAAAGAAACACTTTAACGTTATAATAATAACGTTGTAATAATAACGTTATAAACCTAACCCTATTCCTAACCTTAACCTCAGTAATGTTATGCCTAAAGCTAACCTTATTTCTAACCTTAACCTCAGTAAAACTATGCCTAACCCTAACTAACGCCACTCGCAATCCCAGACATTATACAAAATATAGCAGAAATGACAAAAATCAACCACAAAATAACACAACATACACAGTCAACATATCCTTAAGGCTCCTACCGATAAATGCCCACAGAATTCTAGAATGGAGTTAACCATTGAAAGGACTTAAAGATACAAAGCCTAACAGCAGGCCTAACATTGATATTAAAACCCCTCTTAAAAACCCATCCCTTTACTGATTCTGGCAGTGTAGCCAGCTCCCCCTCATAAAATGCCACACTTGCCAGGGATATAGAATTCCACTCATTAAAACCACCATATTGCCAAAATGAATTGCTAAACATTAACATTGGTTCACAAGTTTCCTTCAGTATTAGGCTGAATAACCCGGCCCACGCCTCCAAGTCTTTCCCCAAACACTCAAATGCAGGCTTCTTGCCAACAGGAAGGCCGCAAACCTGGTCATCCCTTTTATGCACTCCTCTTAAAGGGTTAGTACTACATATGCATACACCTATTCAATCTTCAACCACCTATTCCATCTTTCCTAGTGACTTGCAAAAGGAGAAGTGTCTCTCCAATCCCCATGACGTCTTGCAGTCGTGCAGTCACAACATTTGTCATCTTAAAATATTCTTTTTGCATTCTTCTGTAGATGTGAACAGGAGGTGGACCTACTATCAAATGGAATTATACAAAATACAGAATGCAGTAACTAAGACTCTATAGTGGTTCTTCTACATAAAGCACTTAACCACAACAAATATATATAATTCTAAAACATAAATAGCCCATAGATCTGCTTTTGTCTATAATGACAATGATTAAAGTGGTTATAGCAATAGATGGAAAGGAATCAATGAACAGCGACGGTAAAGAGGGAATGAACAGTGAACCATTTTTCAGTTTTCATACTGCTGTATATCGGCAGACAAGGCAAGGCAGCATCAGCTGTGCTGAATGCTCTTGTACTGAACACCGGCAGCAAAGAAACAAGTAAACAGCAGAGAGAGTGGTATGGCAACAGAGCCAATTAGAAGTTGCTGAAGGTCAGACCAGGGCCCTTGGGACCGAAGGGAACAATAAATAATTTGGAGAGTAAAAAGCAAAGTGTTGCCCGGTACAAAATGCATTGTGTTCTTTTAACTCTTCACAATTTATTTTCCCCATGAATTATACATGTTTGACTGAAAACATGGCAATGCCCAGTGAGGGGGAAATCATCGTCAATCTTTGTAAGTACTTCAACAATGGTGTGTATGACAAACACTGGAAGAGATTTGGCGCCGGATGGAGATGTGAAGTGCTCCATATATTGTACAGAAGCTTTGGAGAACAAAGAACCAAAGGCACTCTTCCATAGCCACGGTTCAATGATATCACCCCTACACAGTGAAATCATTTAACTCTGAAAGAGCACACTTTCAGGGTTTCTGTGTTGTGTACACAACAATGTTTTACTGTAGATGGTGGTGCAGGGAGTGTACATAAATACACAATATTGATTAAGTGGCTTATATCAAAGACTAGCTAAATGGCACATTTAAATTATGGTGACACTGTGACTCACTATGATTAGCCTTAAACCCTATATACTCACCGGATGTTTGCCCATTATGACTTGCCCGGATTACTGACGCTAGGGTTGAAGTGGTTAGTGTGACGCGTCTGTCATTTTGGTAGAGAAACACCTCTATTGGACAATGGGGGTTGTGTTTGTAGCTGTAAGTTGACTAGTTTGTTCAGACTGTAAGCAGCAGTGAGTCTGTATCGGCAGACAGAGTGATCCTGGAGAGAGGCTTTTGGATTTGAAGTTTTCATCTGTGAGATTAAAATTTCCAGTTGGACATATCACTGGGAACCATTTCGTCAGAAGCGTACACATCCTTTTCAAACCAAATCCAGTCACGCAGAGCCGTCTGCAGCATTCTGGTTTTTCCTATTCTTGTTTTCCAAAACATTAGTCTTGCAAACTCTAATACGCTCAAATACAATGCCTCCCCTCTCTCCCTCCTTCTCTCTGTCTCTCTGTATCTCTTTCTCTCTCTCTCTACCTCTACCTCTCTCTCTCTCTACCCCTCTCTCTACCCCTCTCCCTCTCCCTCCCTCTCTCTCTCTCTCTCTCTCTCTCTCTCTCTCTCTCTCTCTCTCTCTCTCTCTCTCTCTCTCTCTCTCTCTCTCTCTCTCTTTGTGTTTTTAGAAGGCAGCGAGTAAATCATATGGTCAGGGTTGCACAAAGCCAGAAAATAATGAGATCATATTCCATTCTCTTCCGCCTATCAAAGTTTTATACAAAAGCAAAAAGCTTCTAGTTCCCACAAAGTTCTAAAGAGTGACAAATCAGCATCTCTTGACAGCTATGGCTTTTATTATCTACCCTCTGAAGCCCCGTATCACAGTTTAAGATAGCTACACTGACTTTCCTAAACATATTGCCAACGACATTGGACATGCAAGGCAAAGGATTTGGGTATGGTTTACATTGGGTGAGAAGTACACAAGTTAAACAGGATCACCTGCAAAAGCTTTGATTGATGTGAAGGGTTTCATGAGTGCAATGTTTTGTTTTGCTTTTTTTGTATAACTTATACACAATAATGTGCATAAAAAAATGTATGAAAATTCAGAGTTCATTCTAAGAATTTGAAACATCACAGCTCCTCCTGTTTATGTTGCACTCTCTGTGTCTAGCTCATAACAAAACACACGGCTAGGTGAGACCTAGCATATGGCTGGACCGTATATGGGCAATGTGCAAAATTGTGGGCAATTTGTTTGAAGGATAATCAGTGTTTGTGTCTATTATGTGAATTTCTGGATATGAAATGTTCATCTGTGATCAGCAATCTGTAGATCCTCCTCCTCCAAATAATATGGTCGTTAAAGTGTACTGATGTAGCGTATCACATGACATGGTTAGGCTTTAATCAAAATAATATAAAGACATTTTAAACAGAAAACTGCACACTAAGGGCGAGGAAGACTAACCCTGATTTATTTTTGGGCATTTGAACAGTCAATACCAGGGCAGGAATATCAAGGCCATGGCCACCATGCCCCCTCAGTTTGGCATTATGCCCCACAAATAAATGATATGATCTGCCCCTGAGGCCACAGCAGTGCCCTTTATACCGCCCAATCACAATTTTCTCCACTGCCTATTTTCCTCCTCTGCCCCTTTCTGTTCAATATGTTTTTTAGACACCAATGTCTTTTGTTGAGATTCTGAATTCTCAACTCCCTCTGACTCCCCATCCTGATCTTCAAACGAGTCCAGTTACTCTCATTAGTCCAGGGCTGAGCTTGAATGAACTTTTGACTTAGGAAATTGTACAAAACTAAATTGTAAATTGCAAATACCAATACATTATTTTGTGAAATAAACAGCTATTTTATTTATTCATTTCAATCACTTGGAGTACCATATAGCTTTGGTTGTTACAGTCTGCTGCAGACTCACTCAACTGGTGATTAATTGCTCTGGCAAGACCAAGGCTTGAATTGGGACTTTGTCCCTGGCGGAGTTATTTCCTGTACTTTAAGACATGTCTCTGGGTGAAAGTTTCACGAGACCAGAGACACATTCATGTGGGTTGAGGTTCTTTCAGGTCATTCTACAAGGATTTACAATTCATGAGGAATTTAATTTGATGTTGTGGACCAACCAAATCAAACTTATTCAGTTGTGCATCGCTCAACTGGAGGTCCCCAATGTCAATTAGTTAAATGAATATGAGATACACAATGTTCACCGTTAGTATCATCTGAACCACTCATACATTTGGCAATTGTCTATCTCTAACACTATCTCTAAATTCTGTTGTGATGCTCTGAGTAAGAGCTAACCATGGATAAATATAAACAAAGCTGTACTCCAGGCAGACAATTAACAGCCAATACACGGCTACATCTCATGTAGCCTAGGGATGATTGATCTGTGATTGGCTAGATGTTTGTTAGTTAGTTGTTGGCCAAGGATAAACTACAACTTGCTCTTTGATTTCCCAGAATGTTGTTAGGCCAACCGACCGACCAATGCTGTAACTTCCTCAGTCAATCAGTCGGTCAGACGGTCAGTTGGTCAGTCAATCAAAGATATGTATGTGTCTCTAGTGCTGGTCTGCTGCTACAGCAACATAAAATAGAAAGAAATCCTTATTGAGCAACTTCCAGATATTTCTATTAGAGTCTCGATGATAACCATGTCTAAAATGACATCATTTGGCTTTGCTATACCAAATTAAACTGAAGCAATTCCTGGACTATTATGACCAGACCTAAATCCAGAGAAAAAGGGGTAGTCTCCATGGAAGACCAAATCATCCCCTTCCTCCTTTTCTCTGAAGTGTGTTTCTCAAGGACATCTGGAATGCAGCTCCATACAAAAGTGTTTAAGTATCCCTGCATGATTGCACTCACCAACAGCTGTGCCGCATATGGCCGGGTCGCCGGCACAGAAATCATACCAAAATCATAACATGCTAAGTGCCGTAATTACATTGTGAAAACTTACTTATGTACACACACACACATGCTCACGCGCACCCAGCCGCACACACACACACACACACACACATACGCGCGCGTGCACACGCGTGCACGCACACAGCCACACACACACTCACATACTGACAGAACAACCAAAAGAAGATGTTGGAAGACTGGGGGAGACCAAACTGCTCTTCGTAAACACGCACGCACGCACGCGCACGCACGCGCGCGCGCACACACACACACACACACACACACACACACACACACACACACACACACACACACACACACACACACACACACACACACACACACACACACACACACAAGCACACAGATTGGAAAAGACAAAACAAAGCGCCCAGTGCATTAAGTGAGTTGTCTGATGTAAGTCTCTATATAATTTAGTACATCATATATACATCAGGAACAGTGATGTCTTGCTCTTTACTCATGCAAGGACCCACCAATCCAACACTCTCTCAGGGTCAAAGTGGAAGTGGGGTGGAACCCATTTCCAGCGGGAGCCCTCTATTGCGTGCCGTCTGATGGGGTTGATTAATCCACAGGAACTATGGTTTGTCTTCTACAGCCCAGTGAACAACTTCATTTCAACTGATGAGTTCAAGCGCAGGTCAGGGCAGTCCTCATCTCTGACATTACAACAGCCACACAATGAGAATTAATTTCTCGAGCTGTAAAAACAACTGCGGGGCGCCGCGACCTGGCTTTTGAGACATATTGCAATTAGAACCAAACAACTCGGAGAGGAGTTATATGCCGGGGCGATGTCAGTTTTTGTGAGTGTTTGTGTCACCACGTGCACAGGCACACATTTTTCTTTTTCTGTTGTGTGTACGTCCTCTGTGCAGCTCTGGTAATGTGGTTGAGTGTAAACAATGATGGCTGCTTTCCAGGCGTTCTTGCTACATTTTGACAGATGATTGTTTGGAGTCTTCTTTCTCTGTAGTTTGCAGGTTCCCTGAAATGAATGGCGCCGAACACTAACAGGTGAAGAAATCTCTGAGGCGCTCGTTTCCACAAAACGAGGGAGAAAAAAAGTGTCTGTTGGGGAAACAAACCTCAAGCGATGTCGCTCTTTGTTTCTGAGACCATCCATTCTGTTGTATGGGCTCCATTTGCATCTAATATTACCATTGTGAAATCAAAGAAAAATGAAAACTATTTTTGATTTGTGCATGCTTCGCCATCTGTTACCATACATCTGAATTGTTCATTTCGACTCCCTTGAGGCATTCACTCGTTTTCTTGCTCACAACTTATTTTTTTCTTCTTCTATTCCTCCCTTCACATTCAGCCGTAAAAAGAACAACAGCTCAGAGCTGGCTTGAATCACCAGTGTGCAGAAGACCTCATCAAAATATTTAAACATCATGTCCCGAGTCCAATATGGGCTTCTGGTTTGAATATGTTGAATTGATCATTGCTGCCTTTGCATATAAAACGGGACGGAATATATTGTGCCTTTCAAACAATGCTAGTCAACAAACAACCATGTACACACACATACAGTATACTGTACACTATTATGTAGACTGAAGGCATGGAAAAATGAAGTGACTTTTAAGTGGCTGAGCATTAATAAATCAGTAGGACCTTTCAATAGACTGTGTCCGGTTTCCACTCGGTGCCTTTTCCGCCTGTCTGCGAAGGCTTTGACAGAGAGACTGCTGGCGTTATTACAAATAAATATTGGTTTGAATATATAGCCCTGTCATTGCTCTGTATTATGGTTATGGGTTCGGGAATAATTGAATCTGTGCAGATTGTGATCTGGGTGAATTAATGGATTGTTCTATGGGACTGATGTGAATCAGGGGGTCCCAGTTTGGCGAGGGTGACGTGTTGGAATTAATTTCACCGCTCAGTGCCGAAGAGCATATTGTAAAATGGGAGAGAGGTGTCCTGGGATGTATGTCACAGTCAGTTTTATCATGAGCGTTATGATGAAACTACAGTCTGCGAGGTTTGAAATAATGCCACGTGTTATCTTTGCAATGGAATATTCATTGGTGCAATTATTCAAAAACACTGCACCGCCGCTGTCGGCAGGTATGTCTACTGAAAAGCAGATATGGTGTGTGAAAAGTTATTCACAGTTGTCTGTACATAAATCAGCATTACATTATGAAAATCAAGACGGCCCGGTGCTTGTTAAGAAACGCTAAATAATGATTTATAGTGAAACGTGGTCACTCCTGCCGAGAACAAGTTGTTTTTGTTCCAGATGGGGAAACTCAGATCCGCTTTGATAAAGTTTGCCAATCAGGTTTGGAGTCGCATCTGAGAGTTTCATCTGAGTAAAAAGTGATTTGTAAAGGAGACAAGGCAAACACATCATATGGGAGTTGGAGACAATAGGCTACACGTCATCTGTGCTATCTGCCTGCACTCGCATGGAACACGAGTTGGACAGCGCAAAGACAAAGAGAATGTCTCCTTCAAGCATGAAAGAAGACAGAACAAGAATATGTACCCTTCCTTAAGTAATTTTGTTTACTGGTCTTGGCTTCAGTGCACTCAGGCTAAGATCTCTAGGCACTCTCCCATCTATTGAACAAAACTCAGCGAATTGGTACCTCAGGTTCATTTCTCTTTGAGCTATCTCACCTGGGACTTGGGGGAAGAATTGCCTTGTAGGCCTGAACTGCAAACAGCTTTCTCTCTGATCTGCTCCCTTCGCCCTCACACTATTTGAACTGTGTTTTCCCCTGGCATTCTGGGAACCGTTTGCTCTCTTTCGCTCTGTCGAGAAAGAAACAGGCTGTGTTCTTCATACATTTTTTAAAGTCTGGAGTACATGCCCTCTTGCAGTCCTAAACACACACACGCACACACAAACACACACACACACACACACACACACACACACACACACACACACACACACACACACACACACACACACACACACACACACACACACACACACACACACACACACACACACACACACACACACACACGTGCACAAATGCACGCACACTCACACAGAGTCAAACAGACAGACACACTTTCTCCTTCACGCTCATCACTGCATTCAGGTCAGTACCTAGTACGTCTTGTTTCTTTTTATTCTGATTGTAAAGTGAAAGGCCCGCTGACTTGCTCCGATTTGTAAACAAGTTTAGACGACATGAGCGCATTAGTGTCGGCTCTCGGTAAATTCAGTGTTAAGAAATGCCAAGTACGTGTACAGCACCGGGGCTCTGATGAAGCTGTCTTCAATCAATAATTCATCACAACTTTGCTCGGCTGTATGGGTGTCTCGGTAAGTTTCTAAACAACACTGAAAATATTGAAATGAAAGAAGAAGCAGGAGACTGGGGGGAAAAAAAGAAACAACAACACACGTGTTTATATTTAATGGACTTCTTGCTTTTGGAAATGCCACGACGCACAGGGTCAGCATGTTTCGACAGGATCAGAGGAAGGAAGGAGAAATGGAAGGGGGCCAGGGTGTGGGAGGGAAGGACGACTGTATACAAACACCTCTGGTTTGTTCTCATTTCTTATTTAGCCCTCTAAAGAAATAGAAAGATAAAGAAGGGAAAAAAACTGCTTCGGCCACCATCTTTTGGTATTTCCTACTAATCTGTGTGTGTGTGTGTGTGTGTGTGTGTGTGTGTGTGTGTGTGTGTGTGTGTGTGTGTGTGTGTGTGTGTGTGTGTGTGTGTGTGTGCGCGTCCGTGCGTGCGTGCGTGTGTGTGTGTGGGTGAGTGGGTGTGTGTGTGGGGGGTCTAGTTTCCAGTGTGGCCAAGATCTAAAGCCATGCCAGGACAGCAAATCCGGCCTGAAAACACAGTTCCTAATCCTTTAACCTTCAGAACAAGACGAGAGAGAGCGAGTGTAAAAAAAAAGAGAAAAAAAGCGCTGAAGGGTTCCGTGTTGCGAGGCAGAGGTGCAGAGACACCCGACGAGACCAGACCATGAGGCAGGGGTCACTGATATTCCTTCACCCCCATCTCATCCCCAAGGCAAGAAAATGGATTTCTATTTCTGGTGGCATGATATCACTGATCATGGTTCATAGCCCCCTTTCAGGGCCTGGAGTTAACATCGCGGGCTGATGTCAGGTTTGCGAACGCTGATCGGGGGGCCAGGGAGATGGGTCCTGATGGCCTTCCAATCTGCCAAAACTGTGATGGCTGCTCTGTTGATATCATCACAGTAAATTCTATCACTGTCACTCTCTGTTTCTATCCAGAAGCACTCAGACAGGCCTTAGTGTGTGTGTGTGTGTGTGTGTGTGTGTGTGTGTGTGTGTGTGTGTGTGTGTGTGTGTGTGTGTGTGTGTGTGTGTGTGTGTGTGTGTGTGTGTGTGTGTGTGTGTGTGTGTGTGTGTGTGTGTGTGTATACGCGTGTGCGCGCACAAGCGTGTGTGTGCGCACGTATGTGATATTTGGATAAGCGTCCATGTGTGTGTGTGTGTGTGTGTGTGTGTGTGTGTGTGTGTGTGTGTGTGTGTGTGTGTGTGTGTGTGTGTGTGTGTGTGTGTGTGTGTGTGTGTGTGTGCGCGCGCACACATGTGAATGTATTATCTCATCTTTCCATGACTGACATGACATCTAGATGGCATTGTCTGTGCACTGCAGCTTAACCTCAGCGCTGCCTTTTCCCTTGAAAACATGTGGTGTGGTGTTGTGATGTGATGTCTGTGAGGACTTGTTAACTCAGAGTATGACATGGTATCAAAACAGCAGCAGTCTGTGTCTCTGTTAATGAATGAAGGGATGGGATTCTCAGTGTTTTCAAAGGACCTGTTTTGCACTGTCTACAATTCAACATGTAGGAAAATGTAACTATGTCAACACTCTTAATATTTCTCGGAGCTCAGGATTATTTTGATAATTTCTAACTGAGGACCAGCAACCAGTGTTGCCAGATTCTGTGAGAGAAACAAGCTTCGAGGCCTAGGAAAACCAGCCCAAAAGAAGCGACTATGGGCCAAATTATAATAAGCAGATCTGGCAACTCTGCCAGCAACTTAAGGTCATTAAAAAAAATCCACCGTGGTGCATCGTCGAGCATCGTCTACAATTGGCCCGTGTTCGGGGGAGGGAAGCCGGATGGGGAGGGTGATAATAGTCAAGTAATCCTACGGGCTGCATGGGGCGGCACCTGTCAGCAGGGAGTGTTGGGCGGGAGGAGTAGGACGAAGGTTCTACGTCCTCCCGGTGGGGGCTCCTCAATGGCAGGTGAGTCAGTAGGATACATCAGCAGTGAAAACACAGAAATGTGTGTGGGGACGTCTAAATTGGGGGAGAAAAAGGGGGTAAAAAGCTAAAAATGTAATAAAATAATCCCCAACCCTAATATAACCACTTGAACCCTATAGCGTCCCCATTCTGGGCATGTCATAATAGGTGAACATTCGGCGAAATGTTCTGACATGTTGTGAGCTTATGGATCGGCAATTTTCAGCGAAGAGGTTTGGTGTAGAGGGATAAAAGAAGGGGACGAAGTACAGGTATAGTCCTGCGGATCCCGGTCAACAAAGTATATACTGTAGGGTTTAAGTGGTCAATACAAAACTACATCTAAGTAGTAACCTTAAAAAATATATATTTGTCCTTTTTACACGTACAATGAATTGATGTCCACTCTTTCAACTCCCCATGATTCTCTAGGCTATTACAACACCAACCTTCTCAATGAAACCCACTTTGGTTCTATTAATATTTATGCTTAATATTTATGCTGATAATGAATTAATAAGATGTTTCCCCTGGTTTGTGGTGTGTGCCTGGCCCTTGGCATATTCAAGAGGCCTCAGTCTAGGAGGATAAATATAAATAAACAGGCAAAGATCTGAAGAGACTTTGCCATACGGGGGTGCATGTACACACACACACACACACACACACACACGCACACGCACACGCACACACACACGCACACACACACACACAAACAAACGTGTGCGCGCACACATACGCACACCCTCACATACGAGGCTATGTGTGCGCACATAAACATAAAGACACATTGCGTCCCACACGAAAATATACACAGCCCCCGCGTCAGTCCAAAACGCACACATATCACAAAGAAAATTACAATCAAGTTTGCTGTTTGCGAGCCAACTGTTTTAAGGCAATCAGAGGCTTTTGCGTTGGGTTTTGGGTCCTGAGACGAAAGGCGTCATCTCCTGGAGGCGGGTCGTGTTCATTACACTCCTCTCTTCATTTTCCCTTCCAACGTCCGCCAAACCAGTGGATTAACTACTTAGCCGGACTTTTCACCATGCTGTTTGCTTGTAAATGCTTTGGAGAGGGGGGGGGGGGGGGGGGGGGGGGTGGAACTACAGTACAGCACTGGAGCTAGAAGGGGAGTGCAGCTGCCGGCTTTCTGATAAAGGTTGCTTGTTTTCGACGTCCCTTGAATTTGATTTTTTTTTCTCTCCCTCTCTCTTTCTCTTTTTTTTTAACCAGAGTCTCATATTAAAGGAGGTTAACTGTTCCGCTGGGGTTTCTGGGAGGCAGAACGCATATTTGCGTGCGAGCGCACACCACACACAAACACAGGCGTCTATTAACACCCCTGAGAAGCTCTCTGTCGTCCCTTAACTATACATTCATCTCTTGAGAGTCTAAAAGCCTTTTGGTATACAAGAGAAGGGAAGAAAGAAAGAAGAGAAAAAAAAGGAAAGCCCAACAGTGAAATTTCTCTCCATGTGTGTTTTGAAGCAGAATGCAGCAGGGGGATATTTGCGGTTAACCGCCTGCTTCTGTCAATCTGCCTCTGTTATACTACTGATTGTAACAACTCAGCTGGCGCTGACGCACGGTGTAATGCTCTGACCTACAGGAAACGTTCCATTAGGGGACAGTCCATAAGTTTGACGTCTAACTACATGCAGAATCCAGACTTTGCTTGATGATCAGGATGTGTGGACATTACGTAGTCATCACGAACCTGCATCCTTTGAATTAAAAGTTAACCCATTAAGACCTGAGGCCCCCATCTCAAAATAAGTTGTTCCAGGGACCCCCAGAAGCAAAGATTTTAGTTAAAAATGTTCGCTTTAAAACAATATATATTCAAAGATTTGCACACATTTTCATAATTTTTCAAAAATAGCAGATCTACAAGCTCGTAGCGCGGCACTCGGTGCCGCGCTATGAGATTGTATATCTGCTATTTTTGAATAGCCAAAGTGTAAAACAATGCTCTTTAGCTCAAATCAAAAAGTGACACAGATACGTTACATGTCTCAATGGGTTAAATGATATGTTGGATTACAGGAAAATTACACATCAAGGCATATTCATGATGACATTCTTCTGATGTCCAAAGCTCTTGCTCTTGCTATACCCATAGCAGAATGGGACAGAAAACAAAGTCATATTATGAAACATTACAGAGTACAGAATCGCACAAAAGAATTGTAAACAGCCATATTGCTATTCAGTGCCCAAACTGTGCTTATCTGATGAAAGATCCCAATGCTAAACCCTACATAATAAATGTACTGTCCAACAAAACAAGTACAGTAGTAGCTTTTGTTGGCAGCGCCGACAAATGCTGTTCATGTACGGTTATCGTCCTTAGCATACTTGCTTTCAGTCTGTGCCAGTTTCAATGCGGACCTTGTTTATAACTCACAATGAAAACAGACAAACATCTTGTTCCTTTCCTTGGTCAGGAAGGCCGTTCCATACAGTGCATTACATTTCCAGTAGCAAGCAGTTTACCCCCCCTCCACACTACCATTAAGACCATCAATGTTGACAGGATCAATACCTGTGTTTTGGCCCCAGTGCCCCTGCCAGAGATAGCATGTCATCGCTGACAGACAAATATCAGCGCTCTGCCCTGTGACGGAGGGGAAATCGCTGTACTTTTCCGTTAAGATCATCCAACATGGTATTGATTCACCCGGCGCTAATCATACATCAGAGCTGAATAAATGGCTCAGAGGCAAACGTGCCATTGTTCACGATTGGGAGATGTAATAAAAAAGAGAGACATTTCTTTTATTGCCAGTAACTCCGGGCTAGCCACATAATCGTCCCTTGATGGGAAAAGGCCTGGTTAGATCAAGGTCCGTCAAAATGTCACAGGTACTTTTTACTGATGATCCCATTGACAGAGGGAAGTGCTTAGGTGTGTGTGTGTGTGTGTGTGTGTGTGTGTGTGTGTGTGTGTGTGTGTGTGTGTGTGTGTGTGTGTGTGTGTGTGTGTGTGTGTGTGTGTGTGTGTGTGTGTGTGTGTGTGTGTGTGTGTGTGTGTGTGTGCGTGCGTGTGCGTGTGCGTGTGTGGTAGAGAAGCCCTTGTTACCTACACATAGAAACTGGAAACACGGCTGAAGTAAGACAATTTAAATGACTAACAAAATACTTCAAAATAGAGATCTAGTGGCATTCCTCATATCCACATAGAACTCCCCGCCATCTTTGTCTCCCACAGTTTTGTCCAAGCTCTTCAGTATGATTACCCGACACAATGAGTGCTTCACAAGGACCGTTAACCACTTAAACCCATTGACCAGGGTCCCCCAGGGATGTATACTTGGCCCCCTCCTTTTTCCCCTCCACACCAAATCTCTTCACCAAAAATAGTACACACGTCACGACGCATTGTGAGCTCGTAGATCTGCTATTTTCACCGAATGTTTACCTGCTTTCACCAAAATGCTCGCCTTATGACATGCCTAAAATAGGGACGCTACAACTCAACATGAAGTAAATCACCCCATGCAACAGAAAGTAAAACAGTCTCACTGACTTCTGTTTGCGATGATAAAACAGACAGGGATGTGATTTGGACATAAGAGGATTGCCCTCCCCCCTCCCTTCCCTTTCAATTCTGTCAAGGCCTTGCTACAAGCAACCTCTGCCAGTTGGGCACCAGTCACTTCTCATCTGTGGTGTTGGCAACAAGCAATTACAGCTTGAAAACAGTTTGAGCCACAAGGACTTCTTTCAGTGTATAACCAGCACTATATACCCTCCGATGCAACACCAAATCTAGAATTACCAAATCTCTTAACACAATCAATCGATTGTTTTCTCAATTCCATCCTAAATAATAATTTGTTTTTTATTTCATGTTTTAGCTCAGAAGAAATGTGGGGGGGGTAATGGGCAGGAGGTAATGGTTATTTTCGTCTGAGAAAAAAAAAAAACAGGAAAATGTCATTGCAAAGGACAGCGATTATTTGAAATCTACACCACTTCCATGGCTTTGACTTTCAGGTATATTGATCAGGCACCTCCAGCCATTTACTACGGTCCCCTAAAACCAGCTGAAAGTACAGCTAAACATAACAAAAAGAAAGTCTTGAAGGTGCTATGGTATATGTCAAGAGGTTATGAATAAATCTGTTGCTGCATGGACAAATAGAGTTAGATAATTATTAGAGCACCAGTGGTTCTTGATCTCCTGTTTCCTCCCATCTGTGCTCACTCCTCTGTTATCTCCAGCACTCCATCAAATACCTCGCTGATAACAGACTGGAGAACTCAATCGACCTTCAAGCTGCTAGAGTGAAGGAGAGGAGACACTAGTGATGGTATAGGGCTAAAAGGGGGGGAGGAGAGAAGTGGAAAATAAGAGAGGACTCTGTCTTTCTGCCTGTCTGTCTGTCTGTCTGTCTGTCTGTCTGTCTGTCTGTCTGTCTGTCTGTCTGTCTGTCTGTCTGTCTGCCTGTCTGTCCACCTTGTGTTTGCTTTGCAAAATGTTTTAAAAACAGTCATTTGCCGTGAATTGAAAAGAAACGTGAGCTAGAGCATAATTTTTAGGTTGGGATTTCTATTGCTTATATATGTATTTATATTTCCCTTTTCAATTGGAGCATTTTTAGACTCTGCATGGGCCATGCTGCTGCTGACGTGCTGTACGTTGGAGCAGGCCCACACAAACTTCAGCTCGCTGTATAATGAAATGTGCTTGGCATGCATCAGAACAGCCTGTCTGCTCGCTAAGCAAGCTGAGAGAGGGAGAGACAGAGCTCTGACACAAGCTTGCGGCTGTCAATACTGTGGAAACTTGCCAAATGTAAAAATCACAAACCTTTAGCCTGTCACACATAATAATGATTCTCCCCCCCGACAAAAAAACGCTGACAAGTAAATTATTCATGTTCACGCTATGAATAAATAACATAAACAGCTCCCTCTCTCAGGCTACAAATCTGGGAAGTATTTGCCCATTTAATCATCAAAATTTAACAGACGGCTGCAGCACATTACATAAGCATTCGGCGCTCCTGGGACAGTTGAAAACTTGACCAACTGCCAATAAGTGGCCCTTCCTAATTTTGAAGAACCATTTCCCTCCTATATGATTTCAGTGCCTTGCATCAACGCCTACTAGGCCTATGTTAAGCTTGCGCGTCTCTTGCTAGATCCCCAGATAATTAACTTGGCTTAGTCATATACAGCACACATGCACATCCATTTCTAATTAGCGACAGGCAGCGTCTAAAGCTTCCGCACACAATATTTTATATCAGCCTTAGTGATTTTTTTTTAGACCCACGCAGCACACCTTGCTTAGGCAAGTCAATACCGCCAGTGAACCAACGCTAAATGAATCTAACTCTGCACATGCCTTGGAGCACTGTTCCTAACAGTTCCCTTCTCAACATGTAAATGACCTCCTATCCAGGATCTTTGATTACAGATCAATTGCTGTTTGCTTTATTTCGACATTCAGCGCTGGCAAACCACGACGCCGCAGGGGCAAATGTTGAACAGAGAATTTACAGGTTTGCTATCGAGCACTTTGAAACAATAAAGCTGGTAGTGGGCTATTAAACAAACTAGGGGATAAAGTGGCTGTTGTGGACCCAGATTAACACGATAGATACAATGTCGAAGGGTGTAATTACTCTTTACTGACACGAAACGTTTAGCCCCCCAGAGCGGAACAATGTTTACCACAAATACCACTGGCACGCTTGACCTAATCATGGGCCTGGAATTTACCTGAGTGCATTTGAAATGCGTCACAGCTGGTTTGTTCAAGTTGGGGCTGATGTTTGCCTGCTACCATTGCGTTGTTGTAGCTAGCCTTCAGAGAAGTCACCTGTCCATGTGTCCGTCTTCATGCTTTGATACTCTCAAACAAATGACTCATGCCTTTCTGTGGTTAAATGGAGGAAGTAATTAGACATTTCCTCACCGCTGTTACAATACTTTCATTGTCATCGTACTGTGACTTCTGTAGTGATCACCTGATGTTATCAGATTATACATTATTTGATAGTCTAAGATTAAGGTTAGTGAATTTGTATTATTGTTATTTTGATTGTTTTCGAACTCCATGGTTTTGCATTGTTTGTACAGTATATTGATACTTTGGATGAGGAATTTAAAACAGTGTTTAGTGACACATGTGCTTTGGATGTGAATTACAACTATATGAGTAATTCATGGAAAATTCAAATTTTGTTCTCTTCTCATTTGACAGAAGACACAATAATTAATCAAGCAACTAGCAGTCGCAAGTTTCACAGGCTTATCCCGTTTTACTTTACACGATTGAAAGGTAATGGTATAGTAAGAAGCAGGAACAATAGAAGAGAGACTTATTTCTCACAATCCCCAACTGTAGAAAAATTACTCTATATTGTACTGCCAAAGTATTAAATCCATACACAGAATTTCAGGTCTTTTGAGTGCGTGCGTGCGCGCAAGTGTGTGTGTGGTGAGCACGTGTGTGTGTGCACGCATATGAACACACGTTTGAGCGTAGCCCAGTGCATCAACGAGTGCATAGATAGGGAAGCATGTACCTGTTTGTACAATATACAATGTACTGCATGTACAAATGCGCATGTGTGTGGCACTGTATGTTTGTGTGATCAATTGATGTGTACACACTCATGGCATCCGGACATGTAGGCTACAGACCATAGTGTGATGTGTCCGTGCGAGTGTGCGCGTGCGTGCGCGTGTGCGCGTGCGTGCATTTGTGTGTGCATGCGTGTGTGTGCGTGTGGTGTGTGTTTAGTGTGCGTGTGTGTGTGTGTGTGTGTGTGTGTGTGTGTGTGTGTAGTGTGCGTGTTAGCTGGCATGTCAGCTGATGTCCCCAGTAATCCAGCAGTGGGCCTGTGGTGGATTAGCAGCAGGCTCCAGGGGATGGGAATCCCATTCCCGTTTACAGCTCTCCCTGGCAGGGAGAATGGCAAGGATGCCTTCTCTCCACTGCCTTCACACCGGTTGGAGCCTGCAGGGATGCACGGTTGTGTCTGTGTGTGTCTGTGTGTGTGTGTGTGTGTGTGTGTGTGTGTGTGTGTGTGTGTGTGTGTGTGTGTGTGTGTGTGTGTGTGTGTGTGTGTGTGTGTGTGTGTGTGTGTGTGTGTGTGTGTGTGTGTGTTGGACGTGGGTGAGTGTGTTTTGTGCGACTGGGCGGCAGTGTGTTTGCATGTGAAGAGAGTGTGAGAATGGTTTCACCTTCGTTTTCCCCCTCTGCGCTCTTGCTGACAGTAAAGCCAGATTTATACCTGCGGGTGCGCGCCGGTGTCGTGTGCCGTAAATAGCAGATCTACAAGCTCCCAACATGTCGTGATGCACACAGCAAGCTTGTAGATCCGCAATTTTCGGTGCATGACACCGGCACGCAAGCAAGTGTACATTAAGCAAAATAACGTATTTATTTGCATTGTGTCCAACAATTATACTATAATTAATGATATAACGATTATATAAGAATACTGTTGCATTAAAGGTTGGCCTTCTCTTGGTGGTGCTCTCACGCACGCACACGCACGCACGCACACACGCACACACGCGCGCACACACACACACACACACACACACACACACACACACACACACACACACACACACACACACACACACACACACACACACACACACACACACACACACACACACACACACACCGTACACACAGACACACTGACCAAATATGTGCCAACAACATGAAATTCCATCATTATGGTATTTGTTTCGGTGTCATTCGAAACACTCACCAACACCAGAACTGACCTCTTCAACCCCGGGACACAAACCCACCTTCTCCCCAGTGACAATTTAAATGCCACCTTTCTTCCATTCAGAGAAAAATGCCTTCGGAGAGAAAGAGAGAGAGAGAGAGAGAGAAACACAATGTTTATTTTTTATTTTTTCATTCGCGGGGACTCGCAACTCGATAGCACAACAATAGAGCTGCGGTGGCTGTTCCCCACACAGACATTATGTGTCAGCATTCGCCATCATACTGTTGGCTTGTCCCAACTGTACAAAGCTGTCCTCATTCAGGGCACCTCACCAAGGTCAACCTGGATTAGCCGCTAGTAACCCTATCAGGTCCGGCACAATGATTACAAAGCCAAGTGACACAGGCTGTCAGCAGACTCTTTCTAAGCAACCCTATCTGCCCGACCCTTGGCTACAGAGCCACCGGAGAGGCTTCGCCTATTTCAAATTGTCCCGTCTTTGTGTCCACCTTTATTTCCCGCCTTTGATTTTCGGCGACTCGTTTGGTTCGTCAATCAGGCTGTCTGGATGTGTGTGTGTTTGAAACCCATGCTGCACATAATTCCTATAATTTGTGTTTTTTTCTCCCCCTTCCCCTTCAACATAGCCTGTTCTTTGTGCTCGCTACTTCCGACCCCCCCACCACCCCGCACAACCCCCCTGTCAAAGAATGGGCCCGGTGGCTTTCTGCTACAGAAGCGCAGGATTAGGTGTGCTTCCCAATTCCCATAGGATCGTATAGGAGGGAAAAAAAAGAAAATCAAAGGTTCAAAGTTGTTGGTGCTGGTGCTGTCCTCTTTGAACTTCTCGATGCTGTATTTCACGCCAAGTAATTGGAGTCGGGGAACGAGAATTTTGTCAAAAATTGTTGTAGTTTTGGACAAAGCACTTGGGAGAGTCTAAGTACTTCTTGCTGTGAATGAAGAAGCAGCCACATCTTGCTCACAGTCTCACTGCCTCAGACAACGTGTCAAAATAAAGCGAAATAAAGACTTGTGTTTCAACACAAGTGCACATGTTGTTGTTTTTTCTCTCTTTTTCTTTTTTCAAGAGGAATTCTGCTTCAAGCCCATCAATTGACTGACTTACTTTCCTTTCCCCTAAAACTGTTTTCCCAACATCCATGTCAGTTAGCGGCATGTTAAACAAATCAAACCTAAAGAAAGCGCCTCTTATGTGATTCCTTTCTGTTGGAGGAAGAAAAAAAACCCAACAACAACAACTATGAAAAACAAGAACAAGAACAAACAAGAACAACGGCAGCAACAACAGTGGCAGCGCGGCGCATTTGAGGCGATGTGGCAACCAATGTTCTCCACTTCAGCACATCAGAGGCAGCCCTGCTCCAGTCACCCTAAAGGTACCCGTTTACAAAGTGATAGGGCTTAGGGTTTTTAACTCGGGGCTAGGGACTGATTTGAAACCCCCACCGCTGCCAAGCACATGGACGGCTGCTGATTAGGATAGGGGTTGGCAGCAGTGGGCAGATGCCAGGCGGGGAGAGAGCTGACGGCCTGTCGCCAGGCCGCCACCCAACCCCTCGTTCCCTCAGTCGGTCCTCCCCCAACCCCCCCCCAGCCCCCCCATTCCAACCGTTGTAGGAATATAAAAAAAGACCAAAGACATTTCCTCAAAAAAAAAAAACCTGAAAGGGGGGAATGGATGAATTATAACAAAACACCCACCACCCACCCTCCCTCAAACAACAGTTTAAAAAAAGAAACGTAACAAATGTAACATTATGTGCAATGGAACAGGAGGATGAGCGGTGCAGCGTTTTATTGAAAGAGTTCTGGAGTTTTCTTAGAAAGTTGTTTTTGTAATGTGAACCTGACTCTAAGACGGCTTAGCTAATTGAGAATTTCACAAAAAAACAATGAAACCTTTTATTTTTTATTTCTCTATAATGCCACCCCACACAAACACACAGACACACAGACACACACTGCGCGCTGAGGATAAAAGTTAAAGTGCTTTCGCGATATAATAAGATACAAGTAAGCACACGTCAGAAAGTTCAAAATATGTACTATATTTTCAATTTATATGGGATCAAAATGTTAGCCAGCACAGTGGATTCAGTGTAAAATCATTGTGGTGAGCCTTGAGGTGTAGGAGGCTAAAGGGAGACTTAACATGGATACTTAACAGTGCAGAGGAAAAAAAACAGCTTTTCAAGGTGGACAAACTCTATGTCCTAATAATTCAAGATCATGTGGAGCCTGTGGCTGTTGTGAACAATAGCTAGGCTCAAGCTTTAATCATGCTACTATATCCCAGACCGTATTGATTTCACAGGAACTCGGTATGACTACACAACTAGGCCATTCCTCTGCTATACAACAGAGAACTGTTAGACATGGATGCACTGCCAGCTACTGTGCAATGCACAGACTGACAAGAGTGGGAGGCAGGCAGGCAGGCAGGCAGGCAGGCAGACAGGCAGACAGACAGACAGACAGACAGACAGACAGACAGACAGACAGACAGACAGACAGACAGACAGACAGATGCACACATGCACACACTCTCTCTCTCTCTCTCTCTCTCTCTCTCTCTCTCTCTCACGCACGCACGCACGCACGCACGCACGCACAGTCGCACACACACACACACACACACACACACACACACACACACACACACACACACACACACACACACACACACACACACACACACACGCACACACACAAAAATAGAGATACATATACTGTACATATGGATACATTTCGTACACCAGTGTGAAAACCTCATAGACGCATGCATGTACAGTGCAACGTATGCACACATACTCACACACATGCGCTCTCTCTCTCTCTCTCTCTCTCTCTCTCTCTCTCTCTCTCTCTCTCTCTCTCTCTCTCGCTCTCTCTCTCTCTCTCACACACACACACACACACACACACACACACACACACACACACACACACACACACACACACGCTCCGACATTGCTTTTCTCTGTAAGTCATGCCTTGCAGAAATACATTAATAAAACAAACACTCAAAAACCAGATACACTCATAATCTTCAAAAGCATATGAACGATAGGAAATCAATAATCATTTAGTCATGAGAGTAACAAACAAAGAGGCATGACATCAAAGTTGTACCCTTTGGCCATTCAGCTCAACTCTGGACAATTTACCCTAACAAAAAGAGTTAGAAATCATTTTCAACCAATACAATACAGACATCACTGCCAGTGCTGCATTATTCCAAGGTAAATACTGTTGGGAGAAAATATATGAAAAATCAATAGCTGTTTCCTTCAATTATATATGACATGACATTGTTCATATACAGTACTGTCTATACACTGTGGTGAGCAAATACTATGAGCACACAGCTACACACATTTTTGTGTGTCATATAAAGATTATATCAAGGACAATAATGTACATGAGGAATTTCATCAAATACCTATAACCATCCAAATAAATTGTCATCGTTAAGAAAGGACTGAACAGTTGATGATCAAAATAAAGGCATTTATTTGGAGAATTTCCTGTGAATGAAACATATTTAGACCTTGATTTAATTATATGTTTTAATTCTATTTTTTACATCCATAAATACATATGTATAAATAATGAGTCACACTTTTATTAAAGGAATTACTGCAAAATAAGTTTAAAGTACACAACTTACGCGTATACAGGTAAATATCAGAGTTTATTTTGAAAATTGAGTCAAACACAACGGCCAATTGTGTCAAACATGTGGTTATGCAGACCATATCCACATATATAAGATATTGTTGCTGTCGGGTGGAAACCTTGTTCAAAACGGTTACTTTTCAGGAAATGGAAAAAATAACCTGTGTTCCAATTGATCCAACATAGTTATTATTCAGTCACAACTGTTTGTTAATACTTTTCATTGGTTATATACTAATAAAACCCACAGACAGACTTGATCACTTTAAACCTAGTGTCCCTATTTTGGGCATTTCATGTCATTATAGGGGGGAAAATATCTAACTTTTTCCTTTTTTTCCCAAAAATAGCAGATCTACAATGCGTCACATGGTGATGATGCATCGTGATATTTTTGATACATTTGCGATGCTGTTATGACAAAGTATAAAATAGGCCAGTCATTTATCAAATTAAAATAAATAAAAATAATAAATAAAAAGATGAAATAATGGCATACAATCTATGAAGATATGAAGATCAGTTAAGTGACTTGAGTCAGTGTATCACTGTATGACTTCAACCATTCCACAAGATACCTGCACACATAATCAAAGCTACCTTCACTATACACCCCATTCGTCTCATTTGGGCAACATTCTCCTGCAGATACAGTAGAAGAATGGCCATATTTCTGCTCTCCGCTGTCTGTCTCCCCACCTGACACCATCTGTCTGTGTACCACGATGTCTGTCTTTATAGTGTGTCTGTCTGACCCTTGTTGCCTTTTTTGACTGCCTGTCTGTCTGTCTGTCTGTCTGTGTGTGTGTGTGTGTGTGTGTCTGTGTGTGTGACTGACTGTCTTCTGTCCTTCTGTCTGTTTGCTACTGGGGTTTCTGTGTCATTCTGACTTCTACCCATCTGTATGGTTCTCTGATAGTCTTTCTGTGTACCTGGTTCTTTGTCTGTCTATAGGTCTGTCTGTTTATCAGTCAGTCCGTCTGTCTGTCTGTCTGTCTGCCTGCCTGCCTGTGTCTGTCTGTCTGTCCGTCTCCCATCTCCTATGTCTCTATCAGACTCGCTGGGACTAAAATATCCCAGGAGCTCCAGCCGGTCTGAAACTGAGACCTGGAATGTGCTGTTGCTGAGCTCAACACACACACACACACACACACACACACACACACACACACACACACACACACACACACACACACACACACACACACACACACACACACACACACACACATACACCTTTGCAAGGAAATACGCATGCAAGCATGCATCTTTGCAAGCGTACTAGTACATGGGCACGCACACACGTACACAGGTGTACACACACACACACACACACACACACACACACACACACACACACACACACACACACACACACACACACACACACACACACACACACACACACACACACACACACACCCGCACACCCACACACCCGCAGACACACACACGCATGTACTGTATGCACGTACGCACGCACGAATGCACGCACGCACACACACACACACACACACACACACACTGTTTCACAGGCAGACAGGTGCAGGAGCACAACTTTTTATGCGCACAAGTGCACGTGTATTTACTCACATACAGTATAGGCTACATGCACCATCACATACCTTCACACTCACCTATCGATTCACAAATCACATGGTCTCACACGCACGCACACACACACGCACGCACGCACGCACGCACAAAGATACTGCCCCAAACCCACATGCACGCACCCTTACTCACACACATGCAGTATGCAAATGCATGCACACACACAAACACAGGCGCGCGCGCGCGCGCACACACACACACACACACACACACACACACACACACACACACACACACACACACACACACACACACACACACACACACACACACACACACACACACACACACACACACACACACACACACACACACACACACACAGTATCATTGCTCAGCCTATGGTCTCTGTTTAGAGGAGACAGTGCCCCCTGGTGTGGATCTAACAGTATTGCCAACCATCACCCCACACTATTTGAAAAGGTCTCAGTTACTGCTCTGGGGTGGATTACTTATGCCTAGAACAATGACACCACCTGTATTGTCCAAAAACGTAAACCTCTGTCTGCAGTATTTTCCAATCAGACTAAAGTAAGCTGTTGAAGAAGTTACTGATCCAATAATGAACACCAACAATGTAGCACCTAAAGAATGTTTTTTATTTTACTGATGACTTAACTTCACACTGGCCACACACACACACACACACACACACACACACACACACACACACACACACGCACGCACGCACACGCACGCGCACGCACACACGCACGCACGCACGCACACACACACACACACTACAATTATCAGTGTTCATTTATCCATTTGTAACTCTCAGAGTGTGCAAATTACTCCTTTGTACAACACTCTCAGAGAAACATTACAGAGGACTTTTACTGTGGCCTCTTTGACCTCAGAAGCCATGTCTTGTTTTAGTTCTTCAAGTATTATTCAATAAAATAATGTACTTTCTTAAACTGTAGCTGACCCACTTGTGTTGGGGTCTATATGAAACATGAAACATTTCATTTTTATCCTATAGGCTAAACAAACTGCCACTATAAAGCTGTGTTTTGATTGTCTCTCTGACTCCATATAACATGGCATGTCCATGTGTCATACTGTATGCAATGTTTATGGTTATATTTGCTTCAGTGTTCAAGCTATAATACCTTCATGTTAACACAATTTTCTGACCGTTAAGCTATAGGTGCAACTTAAACATGTTTTTCACTATTTGTTTGTCTATACACAGGGGTTTAGGTATATAGCAAAAGTATAACTTTCTTGAGAAACAGCTATAGGATTAATTACTTGTAGTGAATGGCCTTGAAATGCTATAATCAGATTCTTTGATATTATTTTGCACATGAGATATTTCAGAATGAAACACCAACAGCATGTCTGACCGAGTCCCTAGCTCTATATTTAAAACAAAAATACACTCATAAATATCTGATATGAGATACAGTATCAGATCAATATGCATCAACATTAGTAGTTATATTCATACAAAATAAATCATAATTGTTATCATATTGTTTGTCTTTAATCCATCAATTTGATTTGATTTGACTAGTAATGTGTGAAGTTTATTACTGCTAAGGAGGGTTACATTTGAATAGGCTAAAATGATTTTCTTTTATAATGCCACAAAATAGTGTGTCTCCTTTGAATCAGATTTAGCTAAATGTAATGGATTCATATTCAAGATTCAAGAGTATCGGTGAGCAACTTGTGAGATATTTCCTTTACTTGTAGGTTTGTCTGGGTATACTCTTCTTAAGGCACACAGTCATGAATTTCAAATTGTATTGGTGTGGTACAGTATATGAGCAGTTAATAATTGTATAATACATGTACAATACATACAAAACAATATAATACATGAAACATGTTATATCACCTCTCTAAGTTAAGCCTAAATGGGGAATGGAACCTTTAATTCTGTAATTTACTAAGTTGCTTGATACAAGGTATTGCATATACAAGGTAGTGTTTTAATAGAAAGGGGGGAAAATGTATTCATCATGAGGAACAATTCATTAATAATTCTTCCTAGATGTGTATGTGTAAACATGCTTCGCAACAGTCTGTGGCAGCCAACACCACTTTAGTGGTTTGTTGTTGTGTATACACTAGCGCTGTATTTATGAACATGCCTCTGGTTGATGAATAGCCTATATTAATTGGCCAAATAATGATGATAATGATTATGAGGCCACTGTCTGTTCCTTTTTTTTATACTATCATCTTCCTTGTGCACTCCAAAACCCTAAACCAAGAACTTTCATGGTTTTGGGTTTCAGTGCAATGTGCTGTGCTGTATCACATGCCTCCCAACAGAGGTCAGAACGCCTGTAATAATAATAAATAGGCAACACACTACTACAGTACACCATCTCAAAGTGGATTCTAGGGACTCTCTGGGTTCCTTTGGGTGGTTCAAAATGGACCCTTACAAGTCCGTAACTCTGACAGTGTACAAATGGAACCAAATGGACCCGTTAGGGTCCATTTGGTTCCATTTGTACACTGTCAGAGTTAAGGGGAGACCTTTGAAATGTAAAGGTTTGTTTGAAGAACCACTGCAGTACACCCTGTTTCACATGAGCCACTACAAAGTGGTGGAAGAAATTAAGGAGTGAGTTACGCCTCCCGCAGGCCGCTGTGTGCACTGCGTGGAGAGCGCGCGCACAGAGACACACGTGTGTGGGGTGCATGCTTTACATTCGTGCACGTGCACGTGCGTTTCCCCTGAACTGGATTTCCCGGCTGCTTTTCATTGCTTGTCTGCTTCTTGACATTATGATCAACTGTTATCAAGTGCAGGTGCACAACAAGGAAGGAAGGAGAACTATGACAGTATTATAGCGTGTTACCTTAGAGAACAGTGGTTTACAAACTTTATAGCTCAAGACCCAAAAGAGAAATGTAATGTCTCCCTGGCATTATGACCCAAACTAGTGAAAATAACAGATCTACAAGCTCACAATGCATCATGTTGTGAGCTTGTACATCAGCTATTTTCACTTTTTTTTTTTCATATATGAAGTTCTTTTGAAAAATGTTTGAAATTCTTGTTATCTGTGAACATTTTAGATTTTACTCTTTTTTTAGATTACTCTTTTGAATGTATTATTTTTATTGTAGGAAATGAAAACAACAAAACAAAACAAAAACCTGATATTTACTCGCGACCCATAAAAATGGACCCGCGACCCACAAATGGGTCCCGACCCACTGTTTGGGAACCACTGCCTTAGAATATTTTGTCTAGTTTTCACATTCTGGCTGCAATAGATGTAATTACATTGACGCTGTGTATGCACCAACACACAATAAACCCTTGAGTTGTGACGAGGAAGAGTAAAAAAAGTAAAAGTAGCAAAGAAATAGGCAATAGGGTAACAGGATAGGTGGGCACTATAGGGATATCTGGGCACCTCCATGTAAAATTTGCTATTTTGTCCAAAATGTTCAAAAATAAAATATTTGGAAAATGTTTTAAGTAAAGTAAACATGATTAGAACATTCGACAATTATAAGGTCTAATATTTCTACAATTGCTACAAATAGCTACAAAACCTGTATATCCAGTCATTTTCGAAGAAGTTGAAGGATAAATTTAAGTCTAATATGTCTATAACGATGTGCCGTGCATGTTCATATCATGTATACTTTACTACTTAAGAACATTTTTCAAATATGTATATATTTTTGTACATTTTGGACAAAATAGCCAATTTTACATCGAGGTGCCCAGATGTCCCTAGTGCCCACCTATCCTGTATCCCTGTATCCGGCAATAGCATATAGCAAGGACTGTTCTTACTGTAAAAGAAGTGAAAAGTAGTATATAGGCATTTCTCCTCTCTCTCTCGCTCTGTTTCTCTCTCTCTCTCTCTCTCTCTCTCTGCTCTCCTCTCCTCCTTTACTCTCGTAGTGTTTGGTTTTGTTCTGTGGCTCCATTTCAGAGGCACAAGGGGGCGGAGATGGAATATTCAGATGAGCCGGAGTGACAGCTCCTGTTTCCCAATACAAACTCCACTGGCTCCTTCTATTCCTTCCAACTCCTCACTTCATAGTTGTGCGTACTAAAAACATCGGACGCTAGGGGATCAAGACGCATGCCACATTATGCCTCTATGTGGGCACTTTAACTGATCTTTCGGGGCCGGTTTTTTTCCCTCGGTTAGGGGTTGTGGAGGGAGGATTCTTTTTTTTTATTTATTTACATTGTCTGATGATTGTTTACACAGCTGATTATTGAGCTGAACCTTTCTTTTGTGTTGCTGTTCGCCGCCTTTGCGCTTTTTTTCCTTTTTGGAATCGGCGACATAGACCGCAACGACTGACTCACCAATGTCCTATCCTCAGGGTTACCTCTACCAGCCGCCGGGCTCTCTGGCTCTGTATTCGTGTCCGGCGGCTTACGGGGCTTCAGCCCTGGCCGCCCCGAGGAACGAGGACCTGGTGGCGAGGTCCTCCTCCTCGGGCTCAGCCTTCAGCCCTTACCCCGGATCGGCTGCTTTCTCCGCGTCGGCGGCGGGTGCAGGGTTCTCAAGTCCATTGCCATACTCCACAGATCCGACCACGGGATTCCCATCTTACATGGTAAAAAATATTCACTTATTTTACTTGTCATGTGAATTATAAACAAATGTCAGAAATAGCAGAATTGCATTTTGCTTCTTTTTTTTAAAGGGAATTCACCAGAAAAAAGAAGCAAGATTAATTGCGTAAAATGTTAACCCGCCTTCTAGTGCAGATAAAGTGCCCGAACGTGTATAGCCTGCAGTTGGATATCATTTAGTAATAGCTAGTTAATAGTTTATGGATAGTAGGCCTATGATAAGTAGGCCTATATGAAGAACTTTTTTATTGGCTAAATGTATCATAAATCTTATTTTGTGACAATCACCAAACAGCTAATTTGTCTTTATTAAGACTTCTTTTAAAAAAATGTTGCAATGAGTAACAACTCTTGCTAATTATGTCGACGTAGTTCCTCACTTTGAGCTGCAATTATATTAGGATCTGTGGCCACTGAGCTGTCGTTGCATGTTTGTGTCATCATGGGAAATACTGGACATTGTATTGTTTTTTTCTTTCTGTAAAGCACCAGGGGACGAGGGCCTTGAATTTATTTTTTGAGAAGAATAAACGCAATTTGAACATGAAAAGATGGATCGCAAATGCTAATGTCATGGGCACTTCAAGCGTTTTAGGGAAAGGTACACACCAAGTGATTTGCTAATGGGATTTGTAATGCTGCTAAGAGATGATGTTAACAAATCAGGGCGGCCACAACAAAACAAAAAACACACGCCGAAAAGAACACGAGGAAGCTATAAAAGATGTTTAGAGATAATTGAAATGTTCCATTTTATTGTGGATCTGGTAGCTTACCATAATTTGAGTTATAAAATGTACCAATGATCCAAACAGTTAACTAGCCTATATTAGTTAACAACTGCGGCCTATACTTTTACGCACGGGGTGTTATATCACCTTCCAATTACTGTCAAGTTCAGCGACAACTATATTGGCAACCATTAATTACCAAAACAAAAATCAAAACATGCAGGCCTGCTGTTATTTGTTTACTGATTGGGCTACTGATGTTTACTTTATTATTCATAGATTCATAGTTTTGACCAGGGGTCATTGCCATGCTGGCTTGTGGTGGACATTTTTGTCAAAATTGTATTTTTTTTGTTTTGCCATGGACATGCAAATGACAGGACAATATATTACCAGAAACACATGAAGAGCTATATAGCCTTAAATTACCTTTACAGGACTGTAACACAGGACTGTGCACAAATGGAACCAAATTTGGTTCCATTTGTGCACTTCTCAGAGTTGAAAATAAAAAGTTTAGAGAACCACTGTCCTCGTGGACTATTATAGTGTCATAGTAAATCAGCGTCATAGCCACATTATTCTGAAGAAAACCTGGAGACTGACATTCAGTAATTGGGTCTTATGATGATCAAAATAAGAACATTATAATTGACCCCCCCTCCCCCACACCCCCTCAGAGCTCTCCCTATGACGCGCACGCGACCAGCATGGCCGGGGCATTGAGCTATCACCCGTACGGCAGCCCCGGGTATCCGTACCAGCTCAACGACCCGGCGTACCGCAAAAACGCCACCAGGGACGCGACGGCCACCCTGAAGGCCTGGCTGCAGGAGCACCGGAAGAACCCGTACCCCACCAAAGGGGAGAAGATCATGTTGGCCATCATCACCAAGATGACCCTGACGCAGGTCTCCACCTGGTTCGCCAACGCCAGGCGGAGGCTCAAGAAGGAGAACAAGATGACGTGGGCGCCGCGGAACAAGAGCGAGGACGAGGACGAGGAGGACGGGGACCCCGTCGGTGGGGAGAGGAGGAAGGAGGCGGAGGAGCGGTCGGAGAAGAACCTGGACAACAGTGAGGCTTCGGCGGAGGATGAAGGTGGGTATGGGTATGATCCCCCAGTGACGGAGCTCAATGATCCGTTTAACAATGCAAGGGGTCGGGGGATAAATGCCCAGCGCTTTTTATTTACCGCTCCTTCAACGTGATTAATGGCCGGCCACTGGCGATGGAGACACATATAATATAGCAATCACCAGGAGTGGTCTCAATGCAATTGGGCTATTATTATTATTATGGCGGATATTCTCCTGATGACATTTATGTGGTATTATGGAAAAGGACAAGTGTTATTGTTACCATGTCATAGTGATGTTATAATTAGGGCTTGTGTTTAGATTAGTATCATTGATGGCTTAACATGCCAGTGGTTCTAGTAGGCCTACAAATACATGAGTGTTATTTTAAATACTTTTGACAACATGAGGGCCTGAAATAATTATTTAGGTCTGGCTCTGGTTATAGGCTTATATCTTATTCATACTATTAGTAGTTTGTTTATTTTATTTTGGCCATTTTCTAAATAGCCTGTTGTTATAGCTAGCCTATAATAAAATAATAATAATAATAATAATAACAACAACAACAACAACAACAACAATAATAATAATAATAGGCTATGCATAACTGTTATAGATGCATTTAGCCTATTACTGCATACAAAACACATTTCACACATATAGCTCTAAAATTATTATCATCGAAATTAGGATTCATATATCTTATTATTTATCATCTCTGTGTTTTCCTCCCCTGAAGGTATCAGCTTGCACGTCGACACTCTGACGGACCACTCCTGCTCTGCAGAGTCGGACGGGGAGAAAGTGAGCTGCCGTGTGGGGGACCTGGGCTCCGATCACGCCAGGGACAAATGCGACGACGACGACCACGACCTGGAGAGCGACGATCAGCGCGGACAGCTCTCCCCCAAAGCCGTCACGTCATCATCGCCCCTGACAGGAGTGGAAGCGTCGCTCCTCAGCCATCACCACCACCTGCACCACCACCACCATCATCTCCACCAGCAGCTCCTTAACCAGCGCAACGAGGATTTGGCCCGGAACCTCAGCGGCAGTAACAGTAACAACAACAAGTCGTCTTCGCCATGCCTCGACAACAGAATCACGTCTTCTTCAGGTGTGCCCCAGAACCCGACAGTCAAACCCAAATTGTGGTCGCTGGCGGAGATCGCTACCTCGGACCAAAAGCAACAGCATCATCATCATCATCCACAGCATCATCAACCCGGGCAGCCGGGCTGCCCCCCTAACGTTGGCCTACTCGCTTCCCCCACGCCATCGACCACGTCCAGCGCCGTCTACCCCGCCCCCTCCATCCTGGGAAGACCTATTTATTACACCTCTCCGTTTTATAGCAACTACACGAACTATGGCAACTTCAGCCCGCTGCAGGGCCAAGGGATTCTGCGGTACAATTCGTCGGGAATGAGCGTCGCTGCCGCCGCCGCTCACGCTGCTGCCGCTGCGGCGGCCGCGGCCGCTGCAGCCAACGAGGGGCTCAGCTGCAGCCCGTCGGCCCTGGAGCAGCACAAACTACACTCTGACTCTGCTGCTGCCCTCGTTAAGTCAAACCCAAACCACATTGTTGTTGAGCAGCAGCAGCATTTCAGACCCGCAAATTTAGAGTCAAAGAAAGGTACGTAATTGTGCTACCACCACCACCGACCTGACTGAGCAACCGTCAATGCTATAGCCTCTTGGATCAAGACTATCATAGGTGTATTTTATCGAGTCTGACTTTTACTTTCGTATCTTGATCCAAGGCTACGTCAATGCAGCAAATCAATATAGGGAATTTGTTTCTGTGCAATTAGTTTTTTTCACCCTTTTTTCCCTGGAATAATCAATTTATATTTGAGTTGCGTTTATCTCGGTTTCACTAAAACCACATTGAATCGTTAAATAGTGGCAGGCAGCAGTTTTAAGTTGCAGGTGGCTTGTATTAGGTGGCTTTATAAGAAAAGCCAAAATGTAAACGACTGCGCAAGACTGTCTACATCTAACAATATACCACTAAATATTCATATGCAGTACAGGTTCCAAATTGACCCCATCATAAGCACGCGCGCGCGCACTTACGCGCACGCGCGCTCAATCTCTCTCTCTCTCTCTCTCTCTCACACACACACACACACACACACACACACACACACACACACACACACACACACACACACACACACACACACACACACACACACACACACACACACACACACACACACACACACACACACACACACACACACACACACACACACACAGTGGCAGCCCACGAGTGCAATAAGGAGATAAATGTTGCCATATCTATAAGTAGCTAGTGATTCTATTTTGAACGCCATCTCTGATGTTTCTGAGTGCATGCAGAGACAGTAGGCCCAAAATCTGATCGTTCAGCCCAGGGTAATTTATTTATAATTACATATAGAAACCAACATCATTAAGGCCTGCTTTGCTCTGTGCAGCTATGTATGTGTGAACTTTTCAACTTTAGGCTGCCTTCTTCTAAAACGTCACTTCGGTCATTGGATATGTATGGTTACACATTCTTTGTGCATACTCTGAGCCTATGCACATACTGTTGGATACAGTTGTTGTTTTAATACCAGCATTGAGGCTCTCGTTGGAAATCAAGCACTTAATAGTATAGTGCAGTGGTTCTCAACCTGTGAGTAGGGACCCGCAGGGGGGTCCCCGCATGATTGTGGGGGGTGGGGGTCCCCAGATGACAGTGAAGTGACAATTTAAGGACTTTTAAGACCTTTTTAATACCTACAAAAAAGAAAGAAAGTAAATAAAAAGTAATCAACAAATTATACTATAAAAACTGGTCAAACAATGGCCAAATTGTCAAATAATATATGAGGCAAAAATTATGAAAATAGCTGATCTACAAGCTCACAATGCCCTGAGTTTATAGATCTGTTATTTTAATATTTGCTATATTTAATATTTTAATATTTATCTGTGGAACTGCTTGTAAGGAAATATTATTTTGGGGGGTATAGCGGCCTGAAAAGGTTGAGAACCACTGATATAGTGGGTCTATAGGCCTACTTTAGATATAAGTTAACCAGCCAGCCAATCTTTTCAGCGTTCATGGGGGTGGTTGGTGATCTTTATTTCCTTGGCCTACAGGTAGGTGTCACAATTGCTTTGACTAAAGCGTGCAAGGGGGACCACCTCTGCTTCCGTTTGAACCCCCATAACCTTTACTCTTAAACTGGATCTAGTGCCACCATATCTAGTCGGTATAAAAGCTGCTATACTTGCGCATTCAGTTCCTCGGAGAATAACAGCACAGGTGTTTGTGTGTGAGGCTAATATATTATTGAATAATTTGAATTTTCGGTTGAATGAAATGTGATGGAAAAGCAACATACTGGTTTGATAAAGATCTCCCAATTTATGTGATTTTTGGACAACATGTTATTTCTCAGGTTCCTATAGTTTGCTTCTTTGCCACGGTATTTGTTTTAGCCTATATTTAAGTGTGAAAACATAATTTGGCCTTTATATGTGAAACCGTATTTGTAAAGAGGGTGTTGTTGTGTGTGACGCAAAGCCGAACGGGACTGAACTGAAGTGAACTTGAGGACTTCAAAGTGGAATAGCCTACATTTGATATTTATTTTTTTAAATGATGGCGAAATGATGCCTATAATTTATGCAAGTTGTATTGCAAAAAATGGTAAACTGAACATTGTTTTGATTGTTTTGTAAATACATTATGGACGTTTTTATTTGAGACGCGTTTGGGAAAAAAAGCTACACAATCTTGTTAACAGGAGTACTTTTACTAATTTATATCTCTGATTGTAAATACAAAACACGCCTAGTATAAGTATGTACTGGCGAGGTAGTGCTATCCATTATTCAAAGGAGAAAATATTAAACTGTTTTCCCAATTATACATCAACCTTGAGAGACTCGTTTATTCATTAACATACAGTCAGGCCTCACGTTGGTCTCAAGTTTATTCTGTAAGCCTAAATGCCTTGACTTCACGCATACATAATTGATCTTTATTTTTCAAAGGTTCTAAATATATGGGTTTTTACAGACTATAGCTATAGCCTATTGTACACCGGTGGTGGTTCTCAACCTGTGGGACAGGACCCCCAGGGGGGGTCCCCAGATGACAGTGAAGTGACAATTTAAGGACTTTTAAGACCTTATTAATGCCTACAATTTGGTCAAACACTGGCCAAATTGTCAAATAATATAAGAAAGAGGCAAAACATTTGAAAAGAGCCGATCTACAAGCTCACAGCGCCTGGCGTTGCAAGGGGTTGTGAACTTGTAGATCTGCTATTTTCAGATATTTATCTGGGGGGGTCCCCAGTTAAAATATGATTATTTTGGGGGGGGGGGGGGGGGTCACGGCCTGAAAATGTTGAGAACCACTGCTATACACATTGTGTCACAATAGGTTTCTCCTACATGTTCATGGGTCATTTTCTTTTTTTCTCCCCCCTTGTTTGAGTCTATATAGCTCCGGTCAGGGAATATCCCGGGCCCCCTATTCACGACCTTGATTGCGATAAACGACATACTTATTTCATTTTTTCCTCCCCTCTCTCTCTCTCTCTCACACACACACGCACGCACGCACGCACGCACGCACGCACGCACTCACGCACGCACGCGCACACACACACACACACACACACACACACACACACACACACACACACACACACACACACACACACACACACACACACACACACACACACACACACACACACACACACACACACACACCCGACACCCCCCCCTCCTCCCTTCGCCCCCCCCCCTGCACATTTATTTTTCAGTGTGATTAATACGGCCGAGAGAGACGCATCGGGCATTACCGGCTCCCAGCGGGGCCTTTCCCCGGAGCTTCTTAGCCTGGTCCAGAATGGCTCGACCCTGCCTGCTTCATTACGGCGCGGCATTCATTGAGCAATCCATAAAAGTCTATCTAAGCATCTGCCAGCTCCAATGGGCTGTGTGATGGGCCCTAATCGGACAGGCTTTCCACTGCTTTTCATCTGGCTTGATTATGACGGTGGGCTTAGGCCACATCTAATTAAGCAATTTCGGAAAAGAAGATAAGTGTGTGTGTGTGTGTGTGTGTGTGTGTGTGTGTGTGTGTGTGTGTGTGTGTGTGTGTGTGTGTGTGTGTGAGTGCGCGCACGATATATATATATATATATATATATATATATATATATATATATATATATATATATATAATCCTAAATAGTTTATTTTTAATAATTTATTTCACTGTATATTTTGTTCCCATATTCCAAGGCAGTGTATAGGCTACTGTTAAATAAGCCCAACTAGATCGAATTATATTAAGTAGGCTATTATTCCCATATATTACGAACGTCTTTGTTGCAAATATAGCCCCGAGAACGAGCCTCCTAGCTATAGGAGCTAATTCTCTGTTTCCCAGTTAACTTCTGAGGTGAACGCTGCA
>NC_139940.1:31725570-31730699 GCF_963454915.1 Gymnoscopelus microlampas | reverse complement strand
CAGATCTCACGGGAATCCCTTTCACCTTAATGCCCCCCCCCCCCCCCCCCCCCCCCCCCCCCCGCCCCGCCTGCTAATATTTAATATTTAGCCCCCACCGCCGTACCGAAGAACAGGCTTCTCTCCTCGAGTCACGGCGCTTTCATTAGGACTTGATTTATTGAAATGCATGCATGCTTTATTCTCAGGTGGGCTTCCCCGGGGACTCGCCACTGTTGTCATAGCACCAGAGGCGATTTCCGAAGACCCCCCCCCCGAATCCAACTCATTGGATACAAGATAGGTGGGCACTAGGGACATCTGGGCACCTCGATGTAAAATAAAAAATGGTCTTAAGTAATGTATACATGATGTGAACATGCACGTACATCATTATCAGACTTAATTGTATCCTTCAACTTTTTGTTTATGCCCCAAAATGATTGGATAAACAGGTTTTGTAGCTATTTGTTACAAATATTAGACCTTAATTGTCGAATGTTTAAGCATGTTCTAATCATCTATGTTTTACTTTACCTACAAATATTTTCCAAATATTTATATATAACATTTTAGCCAATTTCACATCGAGGTGCCCAGATCTCCCTATAGTGCCCACCTATCCTGTTACCATTTCGGATGACCCGAACCCCCAACCCCTCCCCAGCCAACTTTCTATTCCCTTCAAATGTCAACATTTGCTCTCAATAAAAAGAGTTATTGTTTGTGTAAAAAGTGCTCCGCGGCGGCAGCCTTTGAACACATGAAAAGAACCTCCTTGTTTGATTGGGAGCAGAGGCAGGTGACACATGACAAACATCAAGCTGTGACGGTCGTTAAAAACTTGTGCACGATATAAAAAACTATTGTGAATTTATGTCACAATTAGTTGCAATTGCGCAGAAGTATGCTACCCCCCCCCCTCCTCATTAGCCTTAGAAGACGGGTTGCCCTTGACACTGAGCCTATATCGATCCTGCAGGACAAGGCCAGCCAGTGCACCTTATACAGAAACGCCTTGCAATGCCTTGCAAGGCATTATGAGCTTGTAGATCTGCTATTTTCACATATTGCCTCTTTCTTATATCATTTGACACTTTGGGCAATGTTTGATCATGTTTTTATATTATAGTTTGTTGTTTACTTTTAGTGCAGTAATGGTCTTTTTTTTAGGTGTTGAAAAGGTCTTAAAAGTACTTAAATTGTCACGTCACTGTCATCTGGCGACCCCCCCAAAATCAGACCCATAGGTTGAAAACCAAATACAGTAATCCACATAGGCCTATAATAATAGCAAGGAGAATGTATCCATATAGGACTTCTTGTCATTGAGAGCAAAATTGATGGTATGTCGAGACTTCAAAGCAAGTTGACTCGTTCCCCGGCCTCTTATCGACGATCAAATAATAAAAGATAATTAATGAGCTCTTTGTCTCCATTATACGCTGTATCAACGCCCTTCTCTTCTCTGAACGCTGCAGGTGCTAATCTCCGACCCGACACACCTGTGTATCATAACATCTTTATGAGGAAGTTTACCTGGGGAATGTTTGTTTTTACTGTTTTGTTTTTGCAAAATAGTTGTATTCGTAAAGCAAGCAGGACTTATTTTTAATAATTAGTGGTCAAGTAAGGTGAACCAGGGAATGCAGACTAAGCAATTTTCATTAAATTATTGTTTCCCCCTTCATTCATTCAAATGCTCTCATCGGAACTAATGCCCTCACTATCTGTGAACCTCATCAGTCACAACAAACAACACATGTACACACGCACATGCACTCACCTCACATGCACGCGCGCCACGGAGAGAGAGAGAGAGAGAGAGAGAGAGAGAGAGAGAGAGAGAGAGAGAGAGAGAGAGAGAGAGAATGGAAAGCCACTACATGTCAACTCTCATGCATTGGACATGAGAGTTGGTATATTGTCACAAATAAGACAAGAAGTGAAAAAAGAAGAGTTTATTCTGTTCCCAGCCACTGATGTACGATGTGCAACTCTACAGACCGTTCATTGTAAAAGTTGGGGAAATGACTTGTGACTGTTTTTCAGGAGTTTTATTTATTTATTATCTGTAAGTTATTTTTGGGAGATGCCTTGAGTCTGAATAGGACATCATTATTATGGAAATAATTCATAAAATAATGTGATACGAAAAAAAAAAAGTTCTCAAGGGTTTATTTCACATTATGATTTCACACAACATGCAAACACTTCTTGTTTAATGTACACTGTGCAATGAGATCAAACACTAGGCTGCTTTATTTCAACCCTGTTCCTTAATCCCACCCCCATACCTTTCTGATCATATTTCACAAGCCAAATCCAGCCATTAAGACCTGACCATAAATATTGCTCCTGTTAAGACCTGACCATAAATAGCACCCACATTAAGGGAGGGAGGGGAGAGAGGAAAGAGAGTGGTGTACAAATCAGGCACAGGTGTGTTTAATAAAGTACATCAAAGTGGTGGTGAGACTTTCAAAATGAGTCCGGGGTCCTGTCCTCTCGTAAAGGTGTCAGGTGAGATGTTCTCGACGCTGAATGATCAAGGAGAGTAAGCTGGGTAGCACTCTCTGACACGCACACGCACACGCACACACACACACACACACACACACACACACACACACACACACACACACTTTTATACATGTGAGTTCACAGGCACATGCACACATTCCCATAAAGGCACACGCATGCATGTTCATGTGCCCGGCTGGCACACAGTTGCAAACACGCACATGAATGCATGGGTGTGCACGTGTGTGCACACACACACACACACACACACACACACACACACACACACACACACACACACACACACACACACACACACACACACACACACACACACACACACACACACACACACACACACACACACACACACACATACAGTAACACTCTCAGACTGTGAGACGCTGATGCCTGTCCACACCACAGACTAACCAGGGCCATTAGGAGCAGCTCCCCGTGCCTTCCACCCTTTAATTGACAGTTATGGTTTATGTCTGTAGTGAGTAAACACTTTGGAAACAGAGAGTAGTGGATTGTGCCTTTAGGCTGTTAATCAGGCCCTACTGTAAAACGCATTGTGGAGCAGTGTGGTTCTCACTGGAGAGAAAAATGTACGTAAAAAGGTGAATGAAGAGGGATGTGTGTGCAAATACCGTATCAGGTAATTAATGGAGATATGAGTGAATGTGTGTGCCTGCAGTAACACAGCAAAAATCCTGAGTGTTAGTTTAACTATGAGAGTGTAAAATTGAGCCGTGTGGGGCCCCGTAAGGGTCCACCCTCAAGAGTTAAACACTCAGGATTTGACTGTGGGTTTGGCTGTATGCATGCCAGAGCACACCATGGTACAGGTATTTATTTTTGGCTGAGCGTGAGCACATTTATTCATGTGTGGCTGCTGTGATTGTCTTACTGTATCATGAAGTTCATCGCATTACCATGTTCTCTTCTATGTATAGCTTTCCATTTAGGCCTACCATATTTCCAGGAGTTGTAGGTGGGTTTTGGGACAACTTTGATGAGGCCAGGGACATTGTGACCTAAATTGATGTTTAATGAATAACATTTGAGGTAAATAATCAATTCTGCATGTGGAGCAAGCACAGCAGACTGTAGAATGGAAACGTTACACATGAGAACTGAATATTCAACAAGTGAAAGATATGAGCGAGTATGGTGTGTTTATTCTTTTAAATATTTTTTTTTGAGACGCCTACGCTCTCAATTCAGAACAGGTAAGGAATATTTCTGTCTGAGTGTTGTCTTTAATACATTAGGAAATTCTAATATAGCAACAGCAACACATGCTTGAAATGAATGCATAGTTCTTACTAAGGGGGATGCTCTGAAAAATAACATAAAAAACAACAACAAATCAGTTAACTAATTTCAATATTTTCCAAATATGCATATGCAAACATATTTTTAACCTACATGCAATTTATACACTGTGATGTCATGCCATAGTTCTCACGCACGCACGCACGCACACACGCAGGCAAGCAGGCAGGCAGGCACGCACACACACACACACACACACACACACACACACACACACACACACACACACACACACACACACACACACACACACACACACACACACACTTACATGCAGACTTTGAGTATCTTCAAACTGACAGTTTTATTGGCAGAAAGGTGACATTGGGTATAAATTTACAATGCTATAATGATGCACACTAAAAGCTTGTTCTCTCTGTCTGTCTCCCTCTGTCTCCCTCTGTCTCCCACACACACACACACACACACACACACACACACACACACACACACACACACACACACACACACACACACACACACACACACACACACACACACACACACACACACACACACACACACACACACACACACACACACAGTATAGCAACAAACAGGAAAGTGAAACCCAAATCAACAGACACACTCCTTAAAGCGATGTTGAACTTTGGTAGAACTTGGGTAGTATATCCACCGTGCCAAGATACAGTATCATGCCAAATATTGTCGATCATTTCTATCTGTTGCTTCTGTGCAGTATGAGCTAGAATCCAGAAATAGTGAACCCATTCACTCACTGCATGGTGGAACGGGTCTCAAAAATCACACTTTTACCATACAAATGAATACACATTTTGGGAACATGAAATGATTTTACTCATGTCAAACTATTTAGATAAACATATCATTATGATTAATAATATTTATGTATTACTATTCAGGGAGATTGTGTGGTGCAAAAAAAGAAGCCAGTAAGCAAAATAGCGGGAACATTACATACCACTGACTACAGAGTACAGAGTACTACAGAAGTACAGCGTTTAGTGCAATTTTGTATCAGGTTGGGCACTTGAATAATGTAATACATAGGCTACTATATCCTTTCACTTGTGTTTAAAATAAATGAATATTCTCTAAAATAGATATTAGTAAAGGAAACTGGAAGGAAAAATGCATTTATTTTGCTGTTTAATTGTTTCCTCATAGCATGCTTTGTTTGAACAACACAACATAATAGGTATAACAACTCCCTCACCACAAGCTGCACAAGTTGCATAAAATTTCAGTCTGAACATTAATTTCTATATAGAGACTAACAGGTGGATGAGGCAGACATGAAAAGA
>NC_139940.1:31710570-31718070 GCF_963454915.1 Gymnoscopelus microlampas | reverse complement strand
TTTCTCTACCGATTGTGTTGCGGTTGACGAGTGTGAAGTCGATGGGCTGAACGGTTCTCCAGAACCCATGCCGTGGTTCTCAACAATTCTGCATGCAACCAGACCACTGTTCTCAACAATACTACATGCAACCAGGCTACTGTTCTCAACAATTCTGCATGAAACCAGGCTACTGTTCTCAACAATTCTGCATGAAACCAGGCTACTGTTCTCAACAATACTACAAGCAACCAGACCACTGTTCTCAACAATACTACAGGCAACCATACCACAGTTCTAAACAATACTACAAGCAACCATACCACGGTTCTAAACAATACTACAAGCACCACGGTTCTCGACAATACTACAGGCAACCATACCACGATTCTCAACACCGCTGCAAGTAGCCATACTGTTGATCTCAACAAAGCTGGAAGCAGCCATACCACGGTTCTAAACAATGCTGCAAGCAACCCTACCGAGGTTCTTAACAACGCTGCATGCAGCTCTTTGGAGGCCAAGAAATGTTCCTATTCTGAACAGCCAGGCATGCCCTGAACATAGTATGTTAAAAAAAAGGAGAAAACACCAATGAGAAACCGGTCATGTTTTTTTTTTTTTTTTTTTACAGTGTGGATGTTTGGTGGCCATTTGCCTGTCGTGTATATCTAAGCTTTTTAAAGTAAATACAAATAAAAACTAAATATACACACAACTCCCCATTAATTTTCAATAGAAACGTAGAATTTGCATCATAACAGAATACACATACAGTATAGTAGCAAGCCATGTCAGTGGGCAACTACAGGACACAGAGTGGCCCACAGTGGCTGATACAGTACTAATCCAGGATAGATGTGGTACAAATAGAGGATTACAAACTTCCACAAAAGCTATTCCCATGAAGACAGGGTTAATGATTGGGCTTTTGACAGGGAAAGTCCCCTTGGCATGTTTCCAGAAACAAAGTAACTTCAACAACGGCAGAATATACTTTCCCATCTCATACTATCACACACAGTCCAACCGTGTGTGTGTGTGTGTGTGTGTGTGTGTGTGTGTGTGTGTGTGTGTGTGTGTGTGTGTGTGTGTGTGTGTGTGTGTGTGTGTGTGTGTGTGTGTCTTATTTGTTTTGATAACTATATATCCCCCACCGCAGATCTCAAATGTGACATTCCTTGGAGAATACACTTTGCGGTTGACAGTATCTTAACTGGAATCTGATCTAGCCGCTCCCCTTGCCTTTGCTTAGAGTGAAACCGAAGCGACTTTATTTTGAGTCAACAATACAGTACGTGAATGAACGGCACAGCTGATGGGACCGCTATGACATATCGTGAATTTCACACCGCACACAGATTGAATTCTCCCTCTCATGAGAAAGTATGCAGTAGGGAAATTTGGCCTATACGAAGGGGATGACTTGTGTGATACGTTAAATCAAATTTCAGGAGACAATCACTGAGTGGGACAGTAAAGGAGGTCAAGTAACAAGAAAGCATACACACACAGTCTCCTGTAGTATGAGAGACAGAGAGAATCTACTATAATTCCAGGAATGTACAAATAATCATGCTTCATCATCTCTGAGATCTTTGCCATTCAAATGACAAATTACAAACATGCAGCAGGCTAAAGGTGCAGATATTTGGCATTGAGGGGCAAATCATTTCCTTTTACTCAGGTGATTAAAATCCAATGATTAAAATTAACTTAATTGTGATATGCTTTCATCCAATAACCCAGGTCCCAACATGTGCTGTGTGGCAATTTGTGAGCCAATTTCTTTTAGGTTTCTACCTTTCTAAATACTTCACAACTTAATCCATATATACATTTAGTTGTAACCCAAGCAGAACACTTTGGAATTCAGACAGGTTAAGGCTATCCCCATAAATGAGCTATAGCATGCTCCTCCACTCAGTCTGCAGTGTCGAGTTCAATGGAATCAGTGTCCTGTGCAAACCTCGTTTCTCCAAAACAGCCAGTCTTTTGGGATTGAAAACAAAATATATATATTTTCCTTTACTCTTACTCTTATGAGACCTTGACATTTTAAACAATTATCAATAGTTATGTCAGAATGATTTGAAATTGCAATTGCACATGCTAAAAAATAGGAGGGGGGGGGGGGGGGTTGCAGGCCGCCAATAATGTGAGATAAACAGGTTATATAGAGGAAGAAAATCTCTCATTACTGTCACACAAGCAGTCAGTGAAATTCTGTTTTGACTTTAAGTCTACACACACACACACACACACACACACACACACACACACACACACACACACACACACACACACACACACACACACACACACACACACACACACACACACACACACACACACACACACACACACACACACACACACACACACACACACACACACTAATGATTCCTTTTAGCTCATGGGCCTTTTGGAACAGCAATGTCTGGGAACGCTTTAATTAAAAGCATGTCAGTGCAACCTCAAGTGAAGCGCCTTCACCTGACTTCAGTCTCTTTAGTCCAGGTTTGTTAGCTGGCTGCTGGGTAGGAGGTACGGTACCACAGCATTTCTGTTTACTCTGCCAAACGAAAACAACTCAGAGTGTCAGAGGAGATGCAGTAATGCCAATAAGCTACCATTGTTTTTTCCTGCGAGTGAGATGTAATTGGTAATTTTCATATCAGTTTACCACGGTATGCTAATTAGTGTGTACTGTCTGGTTGAGTGTGTGTGTGTGTGTGTGTGTGTGTGTGTGTGTGTGTGTGTGTGTGTAACAAGAGTTATTATGACCTTGCCTTCCTTTAAACTCTCTCATCCCTTTTTAAAGAATGGATAGCCCCTGATTCAACACACACACACACACACAAACACACACACACACGCGCGCGCGCGCGCGCGCTTGTGCGCTTGTGCACAATACATGTGATGTGCAGTAAATTGGATACTTTAAATATACGTTCCCTTCTTCAAAGTGTGGTCGACACTTACTGAGACACTTTTGAAAGTGTTGTCACTCTGGAAGGGATTTTGAAGAGTCAGTAACTCACAATAATACATTGTCTTGTACACTAAAGTGAAGAAAAAACAAACCCACCCACAAATAAACACCACCTGCTGTAAGTGTGCGACGTGTGTGTGTGTGTGTGTGTGTGTGTGTGTGTGTGTCTCTCAAGTACAATATTTCTATATCTATATCTATATCTATATATATATAATATAAATAATGTGACACAGTGTCTCCTTCCCTCTATTCGAGCAGTTTATTCATCAGTACAGTATGTAAGTGTGCATATAGGCCTACACAGACACACAGACACACACACACAGACGCACGCACGCACGCACGCACGCACGCACGCACACACACACACACACACACACACACACACACACACACACACACACACACACACACACACACACACACACACACACACACACACACACACACACGCAATGCATATTATAACAACATTCAGTTCAAGGGTTAATGAAAGCATAACTACATTACAGGTGTATGTGCTCTGCATGCAGACATTTGCATCAAGTAGCTTACATTTACACAAAGGTTCACAGTTACACAGGCATAATTATACATACTCTCCTAATTTAACAGCACAGTGCTTTAGAACAGACAGCACTGTTATATTAAATCTGCTCTACTGCTACACTGCTATAAAATAAGATAAATTTAGGTGTTAAATCTTCTAGTTTGCATAGTCTGCCTCCCATTCACGGTCAGTGGGGCAGTAGTATCCCTTGCATTCTGTGGCTTACAGTTTTGGGATGAACGTGTTTCAGAGAAATACTGTCAATACATGTAATATCTAGTCAGAGATTTGACCATATTGTACATGAACAGATGATTTCCCTGTTAATGGCGTCCTTCTTAGACATTTTACTTGATTACATTTTCTCCATAATTGAGTCAACGATGGCTAAACATTATAAGTCATGCACATTCGTTAATCAATCTTTTCTCAAGAGACTATATTCGGCTAGACTTTTCGAAGCACTGCAAAATATATGCTTTCCATAAAAAGAAAAAGGTGCCATACGGTTAACTGTGATGCACTGCCTACAGTATTTTCAAGTCTCTGCTAGTTTATGTACATGTATTTTTTCAATTGAAAGGAATCCAATGGTGTCCTCGTAAAACAAACAAAGCATGGTATGTTTTGGAAAATGGTCAGCAATAATGTCAAGTAAATTGTGAGGTCCAGTCAATGTAAACATGTCAGACCACCGATATGGTGGACATTTTAACTTAGGAGCTAGAAAACATGGCTCTGACAAAGTGCAAAAACAGAACAGTCGGGAGCTTTGTTTCATTTTCAGACCCTCTCTCTTTCTCCTGTAATAACGCAGAAATGACACGCACACACACACACACACACACACACACACACACACACACACACACACACACACACACACACACACACACACACACACACACACACACACACACACACACACACACACACACACACACACACACCCACACCCACACACACACGTATATACACAGTATATAGTTAATTTTATGCAGGGTTGTACATTTTAGGTATCCTACTCTATGCCAAAGAGTGGGAGGAGAGATTTCTCAACGTTGATAAGAGCTGAGAGGAGGTCTCACAGGACTCCCTCTTTTGGCCCTACTGTCTCCCCGTATGGGCCAAGGCGACTGGGCATGGCTTACATGATCTGATTAGGTGTAAATTAAATCTTCATTAAGTGTCACTGTCAATTAGCTAAATGGGTGTAAGAGTGCCTTTGTTTAATATATCGCCATGTCCCCACTTTGATGTTTTCATGTATAATGCATGATAGATGTTCCACTACGTCTGAAGTGATCATCGTTGTTGTTTGGAATTGTAATTAAACATCCACACACATTGTTTTTATTTTACAGAATCATTACTTTTTTTAGCATGAATTATTGCAACATATTTTAAAAGGGAACAAAAACTTTTTCCTCCTGATGTGGAAGTGCATCTCTGTACTCTGTAAACATTATCGCTATATCAGTTGATGTAGAGAGAGAGCAATTTATTTCTGCCTTTAAAGTAAACATTAATATGCTATAACACATTATATTTTTGTTGGTTATACATAATATTTTTTCTTTGTTGACTTCACTCAAAGCTGCTCTGAATAGGATTGTCTCTATATAGGCTACAGTATCTGGATACATCCCCATCAACGGTGCATTTTATATAAAGCTGCCAGTGTTACAACGCGTAACATTTAATACATCACAGTGAATTACCAACAAGCCATCACAAAGTAGATTCTAGTCCTACTAATATAACATTTCTCTGTGTGCAATGCTTTGTTCTGCAACTTGACCAATCCTGCACAGTTGTGTGTAAAGTCAAACACACATCTTGAGAGGGGCTGGATGTGTTACTTTGATAGCTGTTCTGAGCCATATACACTAAGGGAGGATAGGTGGGCAAAGGCGACCCGTTTAGCATTATTATTGTGAGCATTTTGTTTTCTCCAGAAGCCGTGCATGCCTGGTCCCTGGGTGTACTCAGAGCAGACAATACCAGGATGCATTTTGTCGATCCATTCCTTTGGACACAAAGCATCACAGCTGGAGAAGGCATCCATCCAGACTCAGAGATCCATGTGCCAACCCCATGCCCCCACACCTCTCAGTCAGTCTCTGCCTCTCTGTTCTCCACTGTCAATTACCACATGTGCTTTGCAATGCAGATAGAGCACGACAATGTTTAAATCCTCTCTGCCTTTATACACACAATACACACCCACACAAATGCACACCCACACACATACACACACAGACACACCGTCATGATGTTTATGCATCTGAGCGCACTCTCACACTCACACACACACACACACACACACACACACACACACACACACACACACACACACACACACACACACACACACACACACACACACACACACACACACACACACACACACACACACACACACAAGCGGCCTAGGGAAATGTGTTTTCTGTGAATCTGCAGGCTGGGGCAGATAACATTGAGTTCTAACTACCTAGAAGAGTGTCTGCAGGCATGCATTAAGCAGTGTGTGTGTGTGTGTGTGTGCGTGTGTGTGTGTGTGTGTGTGTGTGTGTGTGTGTGTGTGTGTGTGTGTGTGTGTGTGTGTGTGTGTGTGTGTGTGTGTGTGTGTGTGTGTGTGTGTGTGTGTGTGTGTGTGTGTGGCACCACTCACTCACTCGGTATCCCATTGTCCTCACCATGTGTCTGCGATTTGTTGACTTTGTGCCACACAAATATAGACAGCAACACACTCGCAGTTGCAAGCAAACGGCACAAACGCCAGCCAACGTCTTACACAATCCTGCGTGTATAATGTAAAACTTAAACGTGAACGTCCTTGATAGGATCGCATACGCGTTGTGAAATTTGGGAGCGCGCCACAGTACATCACGGTGACACTTTCATTACAAAGCCCTGAATTGCCGCTGCCTTAATTCACCCCACAACATAACACCTGTGCATACCTCCCCCATCCAGCACAAACACATTAACAGTTGACTGCACAATAAATTACTCAGAGCAGGGCACTTTGAACATAAATTGTTACGAGTGCTCTGTCTTTAAAAAATTCAGCTGACTGCCAAGAGAGACTGACAAACCCGCGAGTCAGGTTTGAAAAAAAACACAAGCAAAAGAACACACACATGTACACATGTACACGCTCGCACACACGCACGCACGCACGCACGCACGCACGCACGCACGCACGCACGCACGCACGCACGCACGCACGCACGCACGCACGCACGCACGCACGCACGCACGCACACACACACACACACACACACACACACACACACACACACACACACACACACACACACACACACACACACACACACACACACACACATAGAAAAAAGGCAATGACACACAACACACAAAGATAGCAGACATGAGGAAGAACATTCTCTTTAGACAATGACATCTATTGACAACACTCATTAGCACACCTCAAAACCCTCAGTGCTAATTTAACTCTGAGCGAACCCATCCTCAGTTCCCACACTCTCAGAGTTAAATTAGCGCTGCATATTTTGCTGTGCGCTGATCAAGTCGGCCAAGGAAACACTGAGATAGATGCAACCGCGCCCTGTCACTCCAAATCGATACTGTACACGAGGCTCGGGAGAATGAGGGGCACTCAGTCACCGTTGTCACAGAGGTGTCCCCCAACAAGCTGACATAGAACAAAGACAATTCTAGCCCTCTCTCTCTCTCTCTCTTCTCGCCCTTTCAATTAGCCAGAGGTTTAAGTGAAGTGAAAGCTATATGAGTAAGCACACACGTGAATGTGTCAAAAACCCCGCTCACGGGTCCTGCTCAATGACAGATAGGTTACAGCCCAGCACATTTAATGACTAAGACAAATTGGAGCAGCACCTGGGCAGTGATTTATCAAAGCCTCACTGCTCAGACTGCTTTGGGCCTCGCAGGGAATTCAAAGCAATGGGTTTTAAAAGCATGCTTG